>NW_022436983.1:2712652-2769071 GCF_009761245.1 Sapajus apella
TTTTTTTTTTTTTTGAGACAGAGTATTGCTCTGTCGCCAGGCTGGAATGCAGTGGCATGAGGTCAGCTTACTGCAACCTCTGCCTCCCCAGTTCAAGCAATTCCCCTGTCTCAGCCTCCTGAGTAGCTGAGACTACCGAAGTATGCCACCATGCCAGCTAATTTTTTTTTGTATTTTAGTAGAGACGGGGTTTCACCACTTTGGCCAAGATGGTATCGATCTCCTGACCTCGTGCTCTGCCCGCCCTGGCCTCCCAGAGTGCTGGATTTACAGGTGTGAGCCACTGCACCTGGCCTAATTGTACATTTTTAAATAACTAAAATAGTATATAATTGGATTGTTTTTAACACAAAGAATAAATGCTTGAGGGGATGACACCCCATTTTCCGTGATGTGTCTATAATGCACTGTATGTCTGTATCAAAACATCTCATGTACCACATACATACATAGACTATGTACCCACAAAAATTAAAAATTAAGAAAAAGATGACTGTATATGTTTTCTTCCTTCACATGTTGAAGTGGTAAAATATGTTAACAGATAAATTAATAGTAAGCCATTCTTACAGTATATAAACTTGGATATGCATATTTTTAATACCCTGCTAGACTCCATTTGTTAACATTTCATTTAAAGATTTTACATTCATAAGACTGAACCTATAAATTTTTTTTAAACTGGTTTTAGTATAAAGGTTTTATTAGCTTTATAAAATGACTCAGGAGACCCATACCAACTTTCTCTGTTCTCTGGATCACTGGTAGAATTCACTGATAAAGCATGAGTCTGATTTATTTTTCTTTTTCTTTTTTTTTTTTGAGACAGAGTTTCACTCTTTGCCCAGGCTGGAGTGCAATGGCACGATCTCGGCTCAAGGCAACCTCCGCCTCCTGGGTTCAAGCAATTCTCCTGTCTCAGCCTCCCAAGTAGCTGGGATTACAGGCATGTGCCACCATGCCCAGCTAGTGTATTATTGTTATTTTTATTTATTTTGAGATGGAATTTTGCTTTTGTTACCCAGGCTGGAACACAAAGGCACAATCTTGGTTCACTTGCAACCTCCACCTCCCAGGTTCAAGTGATTCTCCTGCCTCAGCCTCCCAAGTAGCTGTGACTACAGGCACACTCCACCATACCTGGCTAATTTTTGTATTTTTAGTCAAGACAGGGTTTCATCATGTTGGCCAGGCTGGTCTCGAACTCTTGACCTTAGGTGGACCACCCACCTCAGCCTCCCAAAGTGCTGGGATTACAGGCATGAGCTCTATGCCTGGCCTTTTTTTTCTTTTTTTTTTTGTTTTTTTTTTGTATTTTTGGTAGAGACGGGGTTTCACCATGTTGGTCAGTCTGGTCTCAAACTCCTGACCTCAAGTGATTCACCACCTCAGCCTCCTAATGTGCTGGAATTACAGGTGTGAACCTCCAAGCCCAGCCTGATTTATTTTTCTTTTTGGTCTAATGAGATTTTTTTAAAAATTATTCTATGCAAATTATAAAAACTGCCTTTAAAGGGAAAAGGTATGCAGTTTTTACCCATTTCCTCTTTCTTCCAGGCTGAAATCTGGATGTAATGGCCACGACTAAATTGCAACCTTGAAATAAGAGAACAGCTGCAGCTGAGGTAGCAGAGGGTGGACCCCTGATAACTGTGAGGTCCTAGTCTAGTAGTGCTTCCTTTCTAACCCTACTTACACGAGAGAGAAATAGAAGTGATATTTTATTCAAGCCTTGTACACAGTCTCTTTCTGACGCTTCCAGTATTTGAAGTTCTTGGGTGCATATCTTGCGGTTTGTCTCATCTGACCTTAGTTAATGGCGTATGGTTTCTTCCACTACTTCTGGCGGTAAGCTCACATTCAAGAATGTTTTATCTGTGGGGATCCTACAGGATCTTGGATGAAGGTCTGTCCCACCAAAAAAAAAAAAAAATTTTTTTTTTACATATCCTTCTGCCAGGTGACCTGGGGGGTTTACTGGCATGAGACCACTTTTCATATTGTCTTCTTATCCTAGAGTTCTCACATTTTGGAGCCCCCAGAATCCTAATTCCCCTTTAGGTTGGAAAATGTTAACAAACCCAATCCAACCTCACCATGAGCTGCGAAAGGATCAGCTTACTGCTTTAGTTTTCAGTTTCTCTTAAATTCTTTGGAGCTCAGCACTTCAGTTAAAAGTTTTGTTATGTGTTATTCAACATTCCTAGATGTTATCTGACAAAGGGTTCTTGAAATGATCAAATCAAATGATCAAATGAAAAACAGGTTTTTGTCCTGTTTTATTAAAGTTCCCCTAACTTCAGTAGGCTGTATTTTCCAAATATACATGTACTCTCAACTGTCTCCAGTATTTGCCATCTCAGGTAAATGTTTTTGAGAATTCAAATGTAACGGCAGATAAAAGCAAGCAAGAAAAAATGTGTATCCACTCTAGCTGCTCATCCTCAAAAGCTACGGAAAGACCACGAGCTGTGTTGAGTGGAAAAGGAGACTTTTAGTCAAATGAAAGTAAATTGTGAAATGTCTCAAATTCAAATTATTGAAATACAGGCATTTTAGATTGTCAACTTTTCTGCTTAAGTATAAAGAGTTATGTTGAGGGCCGGGCGCGGTGGCTCAAGCCTGTAATCCCAGCACTTTGGGAGGCCGAGGCGGGTGGATCACGAGGTCAAGAGATCGAGACCATCCTGGTCAACATGGTGAAACCCCGTCTCTACTAAAAATACAAAAATTCAGCTGGGCATGGTGGCGTGTGCCTGTAATCCCAGCGACTCAGGAGGCTGGGGCAGGAGAATTGCCTGAACCCCGGAGGCGGAGGTTGCGGTGAGCCGAGATCGCGCCATTGCACTCCAGCCTGGGTAACAAGAGCGAAACTCCATCTCAAAAAAAAAAAAAAAAAAAAAAAAAGAGTTATGTTGAGAAAAAGAAGGGTCCCAATGTTACAGAGTTAAGTGATAGAAAACTAGAAATAAATACAATAAAGATAATGAAATACGGTTTCTTAATGTTAAATAAGAATGTTACAAATAAGGAAAAGGGAATAAACCAGCAGAAACTCTGTGGTACTGGATTGAACTTGGAGAATTTCATATGAACTTACAAATATACACACAGAAATACAGGTGCAAATGTGTACATTATATATGAGATAGATACAAACACACACACTTCTAGCTCTGTTTCTTAGAAGGCCAGACAGCAGCAACACAAAGTAATGAGCACACTTAGCACCAAATCTAGGTTTCTAAATCTTCTCCAAAAGCTGGGAAAATCTGACCTCAAAATGAATAACAACAGTAACAGCCTATAAACAACTGAATAAAATAGGAGGCTGTTAGTCCTCTAAATAAATGCATAAACTGAAAGTTTGATGAAGATGAGATCTACAGAACACAAAGCAACCTCCCACAAAATGGTTATTACAAAGGGAAAGAGACACTGTACAATGGCAAAACCTGGCAGACACCATGGTCTGTAACTGATCAAAGTGAACATTACCAGCAACTGGATAAATCAGCACTTGTAACAGGATACAGAAAAAAAAGAACACACAATTTCTGTGATACATGATCTAAATCTAATAATAAGGGAAATACCATAAATCAAACTGAAAGATAACTGGGCACAGTGGCATAAACCAGCAGTCTCAGCTACTAGGGAGCCTAGTAATCTAGGCTGCAGTGCACTTAAACTGCCCACTCTAGCCTGGGCAACATAACGAGACACCATTGCTATTAAAAAAAAATTAACACAAACTGAGGGATAGAATATAAAATAATTGCTCTATTCTCTTCAAGAGTACCAAGGTCATGAAACCAAGAAACAAGTGAAGAACTGTTCCAGATTTACGAGGTCTAAACAGACACGATAGATAACTAAATCCATAATGCAAAACAGGATCCTTTTGTTGTAAAGGTTTTTATTGGGAACACCAGCAAAATTTGAATGGGGTCTCAGAATGCCGCAGTAATAATATTTCATTGTTTATTTCCTGATTTTGAGGGCTGTATTGTGGTTATGTAAAAAAAACACCCTTGTTCACAAGAAATACACAAAATATTTGAGTGTGAAAGAGCTACAGGGTGACAACATACCACCAAATGATTCAGTTAATAAAAGTCTTCAGGCCAGACATGGTGGCTCATGCCTGTAATCCCAGCACTTTGGGAGGCCGAGGTGGCAGATCACGAGGTCAAGAAATGAAGACCATCTTGGCCAACATAGTGAAACCCCGTCTCTACTAAAAATACTAAAATTGCTGGGCGTGGTGGTGCAGGCCTGCAGTCCCAGCTACTCGTAAGCTGAGGCAGGAGAACTGCTTGAACCCAGGAGGCAAAGGTTGCAGTGAGCCAAGATCACGCCACTGCACTCCAGCCTGGCGACAACAGCGAGACTCTGCCTAAAAAATAAATAAAGGTCTTCTACTCTACTTGCAAGGAACTATTCTGTTTTAAAATAAAATAAAATGCACATAGTGTTCTAACTATTGCACTAATTCTTGCTATGATTATTATTGTAATTGTCAGTCTAGGAGAGAGAAAGTATAGTTCTTGTAAATACCTCAAGTTTATCACTTTGAACATAATAACACGTAAGTCTCAACACTGCTATAAAACTACATCCTAGAAAGAAGAAGAGGAGAAGGGAGGAAAGGATGAGAAGAGTTGGAAGAAAAGCAGACAGGCTGCAGGAGACTGCAGGTGATCATGGACATTCTCCCCCAGATAAGATCTGAGATCAGATCTGAGCCTTCAACTTGTTTTCCCATTTAACCAGCAAGAGAGGACTAGTGTGCAAAACACAAAAGAACCAAGAATATAATTAAGTGTTTCTGCGGTACAGCCCAAGCCACTGAGGAAATCGCTGATACTTTTATAAGATATTATTACAGAGTGAGAGATAGCATCCATACAAAAATGCTACATTTTTAATGATACGTCTTCTTCACTGTCCTTAAACGCACTTCAAGGAGCCTAAAGAACCTTTCATTTGGCAAGGGGAAATAAAAGAACAGCTGCTGGGAAAATTCATGCTTAATTATCAACAAGATAAAGCCATCTCTTCTCCAATGGCCATTATCATATCTTTTGTTCTTACAGGGACTCCATTCACCCTTACTTCCATTCCCTCCTAACTCACAGACAGGAAGGAAAGGAAACCTTTTCCCAGGAATGGAGAGCCAGGAGGGGTCCGGAGTACAGTATTCAATAAACAAACAGAAAAGGCAGCACTGGCCCATGGTTGAACTGCCAGAAGTAGAGAGATGGGAAAATAGGGAAAAAAAAAAAAAAAAAAAAAAAAAAACACTAAAAATCCAGCAAAACTTAATTGCTATAGGGGACAGGTTTATTTGCTATAACAAGTTCCAATCCATTTCCCAATAAAACAGCAAATCAACCAGATGGCTAACCGTCTATCTGGCAGAATCATGACATCTTGAAAAGTAGTTTATGTTTTCCTTTTGTATTTAACACTTTACGGGATTAAAACAAAAAAATTAAGTCTTTTTCAACCTTGTCTTTAAAAGAAAATTTAAAATTACTTTTACAATTCCCAAGAAGAAACAAAAAAATCTGACAGTTTACGGAAGTTTCCTGCAGGGTAGCTTTCATCATCTGCATCTTACTCATGCCGAAACAGAGTCCAGAAAGTGCATGCTTCACCCTTAGACACAAAGATGAAGGAGCAGCACGGGATCAGAACCCGGGCCACCTGTATCTAAAAGGAGAGATCTTTCCAGATGCCTGGAAGCATCAAGCAGTCAGATGAAACAGCTACAAGGTATTAGACAAATGAAAAAAGCAACTAAAGACAGTAAAGAGAGACATATAACCACGTCCCTATGCTCATCTCTTTTTGCAAGCTAAGACCAATCTATTTTATATTTTAACTTCTGACAATGGTATTTTAGCTAAATGCACATAAGGCCTAACTGGCTTCATTTATGAAGCTCTCTGAGGTGAAATTTATGGACTTTATCAAGTTTCTTGGCAGATTCTGGATCAGACCCTTCAAACAAATTGAGAACATAATGACATTATCTTGCAGAGTATGCTCACCGTAGAAGTAAATCTGGGATGAATCTTGTTCACGTGTGCAAAACAATGCTCCCTGAGTGTAGAAATGTCAAAAACAAACTCCAGAAGCAAAGCCCAATTACATAAGCGTTCAAAGTTAGGCCAACATTAGATTTAAGGCTCTCTCATTTTTCAGAGTTCTTTAGTAGTTTGTATTCTACTTCAGCAAAAAAACAAGCCCCCCCAAATTTTTGCTCAATTAAGTTTTGTTCCTGCTGAGTACAGTGCCTCACACCTGTAATCCCAATACTTTGGGAAGCTGAGGAGGGAGGATCACTGGAACCCAGGATGTGGAGACCAGCCTGGGCAACACAGTATGACCCCAAATCGACAAAAAATTTTTAAAAAGAGCCAGGCATGATGGCACATGCCTGCAGTCCCAGCTATTTGGGAGGATGAGGCAGGAGGATCACCTGAGTCAGGTAAGGTGAGGCTGTGGTAAACCTTAATCACGACACTACACTCCAGCTGACACAACTGAGTGTGACCCTGTCTCAAAACAAACAAAAATTGAGTTTTATTCCTTAAATTTCATGGCTAGCACTAATACAGAGTCATAATCCCTTATCTAAAATCCTTAGAAAGAGAGGTTTACCACAATTCAGAATTTTTTTTTAATTTTAGCACTACAGCAAATATGTCATAGCATGTAACGCCCCAGGCAGTGTTCAAGCAATAACCTATATTCCATCACATGGAATAAAGTTTTACCTTAACAGTAAAACTCACACAAACTCACAAAAAGTGAACTGAATTAAGAATATAAATAGCTTCCTATCAGTTCAGGTTAGGTTCAGCCATCAAGTGCATTTTGGCACCAAACTTGGCATAAAATTGGTTAGATTATCAGAACTTTCATATTTCAGAATTTAAGATAAGAGAGTATTGGATCTCTATTACTATAGATGCTTTATCAGTATTAATGGTTAAGTATTCTAGAGCAAAAAGAATGAAATGTAAGTTTATACCTAATACCACCAAAGTAATTCCATGCCAATTACCAAGAAATTCATTATCCCCAAATGTTAAAGGCAACAAACTCTAGAGTACAAAACAGTCAGTCTGTTTCCCACTATCACACACTATTAGTTCAATAAGCAGTAATCCATCAAAAAAAAAAAAAAAAACAGATCTATGACAAGACAAAATATTCAGAAATATAATGACCAGGTTAGAGAAAAAAATAAAATGAAGCTGTGCTTTGAAACTTTAAAAGGATCCATGCAAATAAATGTGAAAAAAATTCCAAACTTTCAGTGCTGATCAATATGCTATCAAAGTATGGAAAATTACATAAATCAACTTATAACTAATATTGGAAAATTTGCTCTGAGAAATAAACAATTCCAACTTAAGGTTCACTTTCAACTGCTCACTTAAAGTTCCTGCATTACTATTATTATTATTATTAATATTATTTTTGAGATGGAGTCTCACTCTGTGGACTAGGATGGAGTGTAGTGGCATGATCTCGGCTCACTGCAACCTCTGCCTCCCAGGTTCAGGCGATTCTCCTGCCTCAGCCTCTGGAGTAGCTGGGATTACAGGCCCGTGCCACCATGCCCAGCTAATTTTTGTATTTTTAGTAGAGATGGAGTTTCACCATATTGGCCAAGCTGGTCAGGAACTCCTGACCTTGTGATCCACCCACCTAGGCCTCCCAAAGCACTGGGATTACAGGCGTGAGCCACTGCACTCCACCCAGTTCCTGCATTATTTAAGGGGAGGACAACCGTCATGGAAGTCTGCAGTCATGGAATCACTATTCCTTAAATTTCCTGTGGACTTTCTGATATGCAGTATTTCACAGGACTATTATACAATCAGAAAAAGTTTGACATTTCCTTTCTACATTAACTTATACATTTACTAAATAACTCAGGGCACTAAGGGTCAGCATACAGTACACTACGTAGCCTTCACTACTTACTAGTTCTGCTCATTAAAACTAGAGGAAAATTATAAGGAAACCAGCTCATCACACAACCGCCTCCCTCACAAACTTGGAAAAAAGACAGAAACAGAGGTAAATTCTGCAAGGGTATGCACCCTGGGAATTCTCAGAACTGGGTTGTGCATAGCCATTTTTTCTATACTCTGTTAAATCTGACACATTTTTTGATAATTTGAGCAGCCACGGGAACTATACACCTAACCCCATACTTCAGGGACAGAAGGTAATGTTCAGGATAACACGAGCAAGCCAAGGCAGTAGGCTCCACTGGCTCCACTGGCTCCACTGCTGCAAATGTCTACAACGGCCTTACCTTTTAACTATGAGAAGTTTGAGATATGCCTCAAAATTTACTTATAAATGGACACTTCAGTGTTTGTTCAATTCACCTCATCCAACACTAAGCAAGCACTTAAAACACACAAAGGTGGACATAGGGAACACAAGTGTAGAAGAAATCAGTGGTGACTAGAAAGGTCACTAAAAGAAGTGATTCAGGATGCAGATCCTATAAATGTGCTGCTATCACCATGTTTCTCTGTTCCTTATTGCATCCATATTTTAAAATAAACTCAATGGGATATACTGCCCTGAAGGACTGCCAGCAACACACAGTGAAAAATGAGAGAAGAACTTGAGTGCCTAGTTTACAAAGGTAAGTTACATATCACTTTTAATAAACATGTATAACTAACATTCATAAAAATATAATTTTGGTTAGTTGTTACAAACCTGAGAGCTGAACATTTAAAAGACAAAAGCTACTTTAGTTAATTCATTAATATAACCCGCCCAACAGGAAAACTATCATGTGATTAAATAAGCATAGTCACCACTAAAATAACATCCAATTCCTCTGTATCTAGAGAGAAATCCAAGTTCGAGCACTCTACAATTTACCTGGGCAACAGGAAGATATGGGAAGGCAGTCAGTAAATGCAAATGTAAAATAAGTATTTCAAAATATCAGATGCTTAAGAAATACTACCACTGACCAGCTTCTAATTATCATTGGAACATGGCATACTTTTGAAAACAAACAAACTTAACCATCATAGTTTTCTTTATTTCTCCCCACCACCCCCAAGATGGAGTCTTGCTCTGTCACCCAGGCTAGAGTGCAATGGCACAATTTCAGCTTACTGCAACCTCCACCTCCAGGGTTCAAGCAATTCTCCTGCCTCAGCCTCTAGAGGAGCTGGGATTACAGGTGCATGCCACCATTCCTGGCTAATTTTTGTTTTTTTAGTAGAGATGGGGTTTCACCATGTTGGCCAGGCTGGTCTTGAGCTCCTGACCTCGTGATCTGCCTGCCTCGGCCTCCAAAGTACTGGGATTACAGGCATGAGCCACCAGGCCCAGCCAAGCATCATAGTTTTCTAAAGGAAAAAAGGTACTCTTTGATGAGCATTATATTGCTATCCATACATCAAGCACTACCTAGAATCTAGCTTCTGATGCTGTCTAGAATCCAGCATCTACTATCGAGAGGAACAGAGGGAGAGAGACAGAAGGATACACTAACATATAAGGCCCAAGAGAGCTGCGCGCAGCTTCATACAACAACAACAAGAAACATATTCCTATCTGGGCGCGGTGACTCACACCTGTAATCCCAGCACTTTGGGAGGCCCAGATAGGTGTATCACCTGAGGTTGGAAGTTTGAGACCAGCCTGATCAACATGAAGAAACCCTGTCCTACTAAAAATACAAAAAATTAGGCCGGTGTAGTGGCGCATGCCTGTAATCCCAGCTACTTGGGAGGCTGAGGCAGGGGAATCGCTTGAACCCAGAGGGCAGAGGTTGTGGTGAGATGAGATTACGCCATTGTGCTCTGGCCTGGGCAACAAGAGTGAAACTCTGTCTTTAAAAAACAACAACAAAAACATGTTCCCTTTTACCCACTAGGTTGACTACCCAACAACATTTTAAGTTTTACATATGGTTTCTGAGAGTCCTCTAGAAAAATGTTTTCAATAAATCAATACCCATTTTGCATTTACACTTAATGGAGTTCTTTTGCTAACTTCTTTGAGCCAAGTATCTTTTCTTTGTTTGTTTGTTTATTTATTTATTTTTGAGATAGGGTCTCACCCTGTCGCGCACACACACACACACACACACACACACACACACACAGATATATATATATACATTTTTTTTTTTTTAAAGTAGGGACAGGGTTTCACAATCTTGGCCAGGCTGAACTCCTGACCTCGTGATCCACCTGGCTTGGCCTCCCAAAGTACTGGGATTACGGGCTTGAGCCACCACGCCAGGCCAATTTTATATTTTGTTGAGAGAGGAGGTCTTGCCATATTGCCTAGCTAGGCTGGTCTCAAATTCCTGGGCTCAAGCAATCCTCCCACTTTGACCTCCCAAGGTTCTGGGATTACAGGCATGAGCCACTGCACCTGGCCATGGATGTTTTATGTCTTTCTAAATCTTCACACATGTGAATATGTCTTGGGTGTCCAGAGCACATATTACTTGATCTCCTAACATTCCTGCTTTTAAAATCCTTAATAAAACATGTATGTAGTCACATGATCAAAACAGGGCAATTACGAATACATACACTCACAAAAATTCTTCCATGTGCTACATTAAAGTAGCATCTATGACAGACATAAAAAATTAATTCTGTTAAATTACTCTTTATTGCTTTTCATTTAAAAAAATTCAAACTATTACATAGATCTTACCAAGATGTTTTGAGAACTACATGGGTCCAACTCATACTAGCAGTCTTACTAAAGATATATTTCAGTGAGTGTTCCTGGAGTGTTATTACCAAGAGTGAATAAAACAAATGAGTAACCAACAAATTTTCCAAAAATTACCTAGTCTTTTTCAATATGTTATTATGGAAGACTTGACAGAATGTGAATCAGGGAAATAATCTACCAATTCTTAAATTCAAACACAGATCAAGTAAAAGTATGTCTTTATCCCACCTTCTTTCATTCCAAATTTTCTCATTTTTCTTTTTCTGAATAAAAGTAAAGAGCAAACAGAAAAGTCACTTTAGATACCGAAGACATGAATTACAACTCCTCTCAAAGAAGTTTACTGTAGTACTCTGGGGTTATTTTTTTTAAAGTATGTTACCAGTGTATGTCCAGATGCATAAACACACACACGCACACACGTGCGCGAAAAGGAAAAGAGTTCTCAATGAATGGACACAAGTGACTCACTTACCTTGTCTCAGGGTTATATCCTAATATGTAGAAAAATGAATCCACCCGGGCTTTAAACTCTCTAGCAGCAAATATGTCAGAAAAATGGGAGATGTTACACTTCCCTCTGGGAAAAAGAGGAAAAAAAAATTAGTAATACCCTTGATGGCTTTTGCTAACCAAAACTGGAGGGGTAAGGGTAGGGGGAGCACTGAACTAAGTCCACGGTGCATGTAGAATCCAGCTACAAATGCCATACTTGATTATCTATTCTGTTTTTCTTTTCCATGACTGCTTCACTGTACAACTTCGCAATTTGACTGTTTTTATATCACCATTTTACTAATAAAGTAAAATTAATTAAAACAACAAAGATGAACTGGAGACAGGATGATGAGAAAAGCATATTAAACAAAGTAGAAATGGAGAAAAATTTAAACCACTGTGAAAATAAGGAAAACTCAGTCTAAAGCCTTCCTAAATCATCAAAAAAAAAAAAAAATTAGCCTTTCTTCCTACTACATTATGATAGGCAGAGAGTACAACTGTTTAGAGCTAAAATGTATATTTGACATTTCCTTGACAGCTTCTGACCAATAAATTTTTTTTTCTCCTTTAATGTGCAACAAATAAAGTTACTTGGAAATTAAAACCTAGAGAAATTTTAATCTTTTTTTATAAACATGGGACCCACTATACAAGAAGTTCTCAAGTTTTGAGAACTTTAAATGGCTATAAGTTAGAAATCACTTTCCCATAGAAATACTAAAATAAAGCAAAGTTTTCAGGTTCATCTACCACTTAAAGATAAGCCAACTTATAGCTGAAAACTCTACAATACTTACTACACAACTGCTTAAGCAATGGTTGCATGCACCAAGTATCAGTGTAAATGCCAGCAGCGTTAGATCATGTGGTAAGGCCTAACTTCCAAACACACACACACACACACACACACACACACACACACACACACACACACTCTCTCTCTCTCTCTCTCTCTCTCTCTCTCCCCCACCTCCCTCCCTCCAGGATTCCCTCAAGGGCTTATGTACCTGTAATCAAAACAGGGTCAGTCAGGCACCGTGGCTTCATACCTGTAATCCCAGCACTTTGGGAGGCTAGGGCAGGAGGATCGCTTGAGGCCAGGAATTTGAGACAAACCTGGGCAATGATAGCGAGACCCCTCTCACCACAACTTGTTAATTTTTAATTTTTTTGTAGATGGGAGTCTCCCTAGGTTGCCCAGACTGGTCTCAAACTCCTGGCCTCAAGTGATCCACCTGCCCTGGCCTCCCAAAGCACTGGGATTATAGATGCGAACCACTGCACCTGGTCCCAATTTCCATTTTTAAAATTAAATAACAATGCTGTTGATATAAAGTCCCTTAAGGAGCTATAGACTGGAAAGTAGCTATAGTTCTATAGAATTGAAACTATAGAAAGTATTCCAGCGTTACTGAGCACTTGAAACAAAACTGATACAACTAAGAAGAACTGAATTTAAAATTTTGTTTGATCTTAACAAATGTAAATCTAAATAGCTACATATGGCCACTAGCTACCACAGTGAACAACACAGATTTATAAGTCACTTCCATCACAGCAAAAAGTTCTATTAGAAGTGCCATAATATTCATAACTACTATTTGTAGATAATAAGATCCAATTCAATGAAAAATACAGAATAAGCATCAACTTTCCAGGCCCAGAACCTCTTCTATATTTAACTAGAACTAAAATAAGCTTCTGGGAAAGAAAAGGTGGGTATGACCTTTTTTACAAATGAACAACTAGCTTACTCTGAAACTAACTACCCACTCATCCAAGATGATTTAATCCCTGAAAGCCAGAAGAAATAGTTAAGTTCCTTTATCAGTAAAATAGAGATAAATATGACCTACTACACTTATAAAGACAAAGTCTACAAAACTCTACTACACAATGCTATGTAAAGTAAGTTACTTCTATTATTGTCCATTACTAAAGGAAACTAATTCTTCTTTTATTTTTCTTTGTTATTTCACTCTTAAACTGGAGTAATTATTATATCAGTTAAAGGTACAGAAAACCTAGCAACCCATAACTCTAAACACAAACACTGGAAATCAGGTATGTTTAGGGCAGGGTTTATCAATCTCAAAACTAACGACAGTTTGTACTAAATAATTATTTCTCGTCAGAGGCTGTCCTGTACACTGCAGGATATTTAAGTGAATCCTTGTCCTCTACCAGTAGCACCCATACACATTTCTTCCTGACAATAAAAAATGTCTAAAGACATTGCCATATGTCTCCTGGGGAGGGCAAAATTACTGGCTAGGGAAAGCCAAAAGCAAAAGGAATAGAAGCATTTCATCTGATAAACAACTATGAAGTTGGCTGTAAATGGGATTTTTCTCTATCATCAAGCCCCTTCTCTATCTGCTTCTGTTTGTGTACATGAAAGGTACTGATATTTGCACATTTTTACTTTTTTAGCCTTTCTTATGCCTCTAATTGCACTGTACCCTCTAATACAATGTGCAGTGAACATCCTTGCCTAGTTCCTGATGTCAGTGGAAATGTCTCTCATGTGTTCCTATTAAATATGACACTAGATTTAAAGACAATCAAACCATAATCATAGTATTGGAAATAATCATATAATTTCTTCCTTTAGATTCAATAGTTTGATATATCCTATCAATAGGGTGAAAAACTGAACCAACTTTGCATTCCTGGAATAAATCCCAGCTGGTCATAATGTATTTTTAAATGAGGCATTAAAATTTTTAAAAGCCAAAAAGAATTTGATTAATTACATCTAAGTTTCCTTCCTTATAATTTTTATCTTTATTATTTCCTTTTTTGTACATTTTTATTGTTCTGTTATTCATAAAAGGTTTATTCATAATAGCTTAGAAACAATCCAAATGTCCAGCAACAGGTAAATAAACAAATTGTACATAATAATGGACAATAAAATACTACACAAATACAAAAATCTAGTGATAGATAAAATACCATGGACAAATCTCAAAAATTAAATGTTAAGTACAAGAAGCCAGACACAAAAATGGTATGCACTGCATGATTCCATTTATTTGAGCTTTAGAAGAGAAAAAAAAATTTATAGTGAGAGAAACCTAAACAGCTGGTGATTCTGAGTGGGGGGTTTTGAGAGGGAAGGATATTGAGGGAAATTCCTGAAATGAGGGGAATATGCCAGGTCTTGTTTAGGGTCAAATAAATTTATGAAAATGTGCACTTAAAATCCACATTTTACTGTATATTAAAAAATTATTAGAGGAAAATAAAACAATGAGAACCATTAGTATATAGCTGTGGTTGTTTAAAGTTCGTAATCTTCCCAGTTAGCCGGCCCTCAAACTCTTGAGTATTGAGCAGAGCTGAAGAAAGGGTTTCCATAACCAGGTAAGGCCACTGGGATTGGCTCTAATTAGGTGGCACTCAATTGAAGTATTTTTCAAATCACCTCGTAATGAACAGTGTTTATCTTTAAAAATGTGTGTATATGTGTGCATAAGTATGGATATGATTTTAAGTATTCAGAATTTTTTATCAGAGCCCTCTTCTCACCATAATCTCTGTCAAAAGTGGGACATTATTTGACAGTGTTTATGGAATAGGTGAGGAGGGACAGTTAAGAGAAAATCACCATCACATCCACCTTGCTGAAATACCCAGTTTCAGAGCCTTCTAAGGTCCTGTATACCCTGTATCTAAAGTAATGCTTCACTGTGAACAGAAATATGACTAAAGTCAGGGAAGGCCCAAGTCTTAGGGTGCTTTCATTCAACAGTAAAAAATGCATCCTGGAAATGACTCATTTCAGTAATCCTTCAGAGTGGCGCTTCAGAGAGTTTTACATCTGGGGCATCATCCGAAGGGTCTGCCAAGAGGAGGCAGCTATATGAAGACAAGGAAGAGAGAAGAGTCTCCCTCTTATGTAAGGAGACAATAAAAATGAAAACTGTGGTCTAGAAATTCACTCCCTTAAAACTACCAATAACTGGGAAGGTCTTCCTGTATCCCCAGGCATGCATAAACCCCAAAGAAACTCATGATGAAGTGCACCAGCATACAAAGATTGTTTACAGTAGCAAATCTGTTGAGAGCTATTATTAGTTTTTGAGACAGAGTCTCGCTCTGTCCCCCAGGCAGGAATGCAGTGGCGTGATCCCAGCTTATTGCAACCTCTGCCACCCGGGTTCAAGTGATTCTCCTGCATCAGCCTTCCCAGTAGCTGGGACTACAGGTGTGCGACACCATGCCTGGCTAATTGAATTTTTAGTAGAGATGGGGTTTCACCATATTAGCCAGGATGGTTTCAATCTCTTGACCTGGTGATCTGCCCACCTTGGCCTCCCAAGTGCTGGGATTACAGGCTTTTGACCACTGTGCCTGGTCAAAAGCAATTATCTTTACTCTTATCTGAGAATGAAAAAAGATTTTGAGAGAGTCACATCTTATCTATTATAAGTCATCTAATTAATGACAGGTATAGGATTGACTTTTGTTTTTATGTGTTCTGTTTCTTGTTCTTCTGTTTCTGTTGGCTTCCCATTGGTTATTTGAACTGTTTCTTTAGAATTCCATCTTATCTCTAGTATTTTTCAGAATTAATATATTACCTTGTATAGTTTTCTTAATGGCTGCTCTAAGTATAACATACACATATAATTTATCACTCAAAGATAGAGACAATTTGTCAGTTCTAGTAAAGTGGAGAAATCTCACCTCTATTTAGGTCCCTTTGCCCCACGTGCCACCACTTTAAATTGTCTTAAGTATTTCCTCTATATACATTCAGTGCACATATACATTCTTATTCTTTAGATTCATTTGCTGTCGTTTTTAAATTTGAGCTAGGAATTTAATTCAATTTTTTCATTTTTATTGATGTGTTTAGTACAACTAATTTTCCTCTGATCACTATTTAAATACATGTCAAGAATTCTGATACACAGTATTTTTACTGTAATTTTAAAAAAATTATTTAAGGCAAGGCATACTAGTGTACACCTACAATCCCAGCTACTTACTATGGTGGCTGATGCAGGAGGATCATATGGGCCCAGGAGTTTGAGGCTGTAGTGTGCTATGATCGCTAGTATACCGTGAACAGCCACTGTACTCCTAACTGAATAACACAGTAAAACCCCATCTCTTAAAAAAAAATAAATTCTTTAGTTTTTTATTTTTTGTAGATAGAGTCTCCCTCTGTCACTTCGGCTGGAGTGCAGTGGTTGATCTCAGCTCACTGAAGACTTGGGAATGCAGTGGTTTGATCTCAGCTCACTGAAGACTCGATTTCCCAGACTCAGGTGAATTCTTCCACCTCAGCCTGCCCAAGTAGCTGGGATTACAGGTGCATGCCACCACACCCAACTAATTTTTTTGTAAAGATAGGGTTTCACCATATTGCCCAGGCTGCCAACAAAGTCCTGGGCTCAAGTGATCTGCCCACCTTGGCCTCCCAAAGTACTAGGATTACAGGTGTGGGCCACCATGCGTGGCCGGGAAAAAAAAAAAAGATTAATTTTAGTTTGTATTTTTCCCTTTTGCCCAGGAGTTGCTTAACAGGAAGTTTTAAATTTCCAAGCAAAAGAGTCTTCTGTTCTTTGTTTTTATTAGTAACCATAGTTTTATTGCTTTTAATCGGGATGATTTTTTTTCTCTGATCCAATATATGACCAATTTTTGAGAAGGTGGCAAGATACAGAAATGAATGTGTGTTCTTTATTATTACAGGACAGAGTTCAATGTATGTCTATAGGTCGGGTTCGATGGCTTACGCCTGTAATCCCAGCACTTTGGGAGGCCAAGGTGGACAGATCACATGAGGTCAGGAGTTCAAGACTAGTCTAGCCAACACAGTGAAACCCCATCTCTACTAAAAATACAAAAATTAGCTGGGCATAGTGGCGGGCATCTGTAATGCCAGGTACTTGGGAGGCTGAGGCAGGAGAATCGTTTGAACCTGGGAGGCAGAGGTTGCAGTGAGCCAAGATGGTGCCACTGTACTCCAGCATGGGCGACAGAGCAAGACTTCATCTTTTTTTTTTTTAAAAAAAAGGAAGATTATTAGCTTAACTTAGGGGAAAAAAGTCCAAAATCTGTCCAAAATCTGTAACAAGAAAAATCTGTACAAAATCTGTAACAAGAAAAATTTTTAAACACTTCTGAAAGACAGAAAGTAAATGTGAACAAATGGAAAAACATCCCCTGTTCTTAGATGGGAAGACTCGGAAAGGCATTTCTCCACAGATTAATTAATACATTCAATACAATCCTAGTACAAATACCAACAAGCTTTTTTATGACATAAAACAAAATATTAAGGTTCACATGGAAAAACAAATGACTAAAAAAGGGGAAAACACACATTTAAACATACTATAAAGGCTCTGTAATTTAGAGTGTAGTGCTGGCACATAAACAGACAACAGAACAGCAAAACCAAAGAGGAAGTATGGAATACGTATGGAAAGCAAGACATGACAGAGGTGACATCTCAAACCTATAGTCAACATAGATATTTTAATAAGTAGTGCTAGAACAACTGGGGAGATTAGTCTTTAAATATGGTGTAGGAAAAGGCTTTCTAACTATGACTCAAAATCCAGAGGCAATAAAAGACTGACAAATTTGATTAGATAAAAGTACATTTTACACAATAAAAAATACAGTAAATGAAATTAAATGAAAACTGACAAAAGTGGGAGAAAAATATATGCAACAATTGCATGTGCCATAGACATGTCAAGCACTTTTAAAAAGTAAAACAAAAAGAAAACCCAATAGAAAAGACAAACAGACATTTACCAAAAAAATAAAAAACACAAATAACCTTCAAACATATGAAAAAATGTTCAAATTCATTGTTAGTGAAATAAAAGTACTGAGATATCATCTCTCACCTATCAAAGCTGTAAAATTTTAAAAAGACAAAACGTTCTATTAGGAAACAAGCTGTTTCATACTTATCAGAAGGAATGCAAATTGGTACATGCCTGCTGAAGGAAAATTTGGTACTATGTAACTAATTGCATAGGCATAAACCTTTCAACCCACTATTAGAAATGCACCCTAAAGTTCCCAATGATAAGAAAATACATATGCACAAAGATATTCATTGCAGCATCACTTACAATTGCAAAATCCTAGGAACAACCTAAATGCTCAAATACAAGACAGCGGTTACAGAAACTATAGTATATCAACATAAGGAAGTAAAAGAGAATGAAAAAGTCCTCTATGAACTGGTATGAGCAACTCCCACAATATACTGCCATCAAGTGAAAAGAGTAAAGTACAAAAGAATATCTACAGTGTTCTACCCTTCACCTAAGAAAGACAGGGTTATAAGACAAGAGGCATGTATCTGCTGATTTGTGAAAATAAAATGCTGAAGGATAATCTAGCAAGTAAAATGATCAGTTACCTAGAGCAGGAAGTTGGGAGTGAGGGGGAAAGAGTGGTGGCAGGGTTGAAGGGTATCTTCTTAGAACTCTGACTCTCAGAACCACAACAACAGTCCAGGTACTTTCACACACTCATAAAATAACAGTCCAGGTCAATAAGGGGAAACCAAAAATGGGATGTAAACACCAATAAATGAAACTAAATGTATTACAAATAAACAAACACACATAAGGAGGTAAGAAAGAACAGAACTGACCTAATAGGAAAAACAGTATCTTGCACTACAAGACCAAAGACCAAGAGTCAGTAAATGGGTTTCTCACAAAGACATGAGTTACAAATTCTGAAACTAAGTTTCATGTATTTGAGAATTAAACAAAAACAAGTATATTTTAAATAATAAGAACTGAGTTTCTTCCTTGGAGAAAGTAGTTATAAATAAGGGAAGGCGAAGAAGAAAATCTTCCAGTGTTGGGCTAGAATCGAAAGTATCAATATAACTTTTGGAATCTGGGGTGAGGGGAAGTTAATAGGCACAGGTTAGTATACATACATATATCCATACATATATATCCTAGCTCTGCCTGCTAACTGGATCTAGAAACAATGACGACCAATAAATAGTAATACACACACCTAATATGCAGGATCCTGGTTTCTAAACACTGCTCTCCACTAAAGGGAATCTGGGATCCTCACACGATGGTTAATTCCAGTGCTGGATTTGGGAAAATAAAAAATGAGTCTGAGAACATCTTGTGGAGCCAGAAAATAAGAAAGTGCTCAAAAAAGTGTGGAAGCTTGCTGAAAAAATGCAGGGGCCAATCTGAAGTAGCTCCTGATGGCCAAAGCTGAAGGAATAAACAAATATTAAATTATAAACAACAAAATAAATATCCCTAAGTTCATGCTGATGTAAATGCTCCATTAAATAGATTTTTATGGGGTAAAGGGGAGATTTCTTTACTAAGTAGAATTCCAATTAATAAACATAGAAGAAAAGAAGAAACATGGAAAACAACCATAGGCAAGCTTCACAGTAATAACTTTTATAGATGAAATCCACTGATAGATGCTAAAATCACTGGGTAAAAATTTAAGGACAGAAATGATTTCCACAGTCTCAAAGTATCTCCCAAGTTAATTAGGTACAGGGGGAAAGCTACTTTAACAGTGAAGAAACTTGGCAGGAGCCACATTCGTCAACTGAACAAGGTCAATGTCACCAGTAATTAGTCACTAACCTCATGAAGCCATGGTAAGATGCACTCAGACACATTTATATGGTTCTTGCCCAAAATGCCCAACTTCAGCAAAGCCAAATTGAGGGACATTTGATAAAATAATTGATTAATAATATTTACAATATCAAAGGAGGTCATGAATGGCAAGAAAAGACTGGGGAACCATTACATATTGCAGGAGACTAAGGAGAAATAACTAAATGCAATGTGGCATCCCAAGTAAGATCCTAAAACAACAGAGGACATGGTTGAAATTCAAAGAGAATCTTAAGTCTAATGCTACTGTATCAATGTTAATTCAAATAATTGTACTATAGTTGTAGAAGAAGTTCACATTGCAGGAGGCTAGGGGGCTATATTGAAACTGAGTACTTGGAACTTTGCTGTGTATCTAAAAGTAGCTCCAAACGAAAGAAAGTTTTTCAAATACTATGAAGTATTCAAGGGCAGAGAGAATATTTTCCTGGGTAGGATCCCATCACCAAATATAGAGCCCTTCATCTACTAGTAGATCAATAAAGTGTTAAATGATGAGTGAATAAATAAAGGAGTTACAGGTTATGATGTCTAATGAGGTACTAAGCATGTACAGACCAAACAGTAAAAATGCTGTAGGTCAAAGTTATTTCACACATAAAAACAACTGTAGATTAAAGCCAGAAAAGCATTCTTAAACTGCAAAACTAAGAGCTCTGAGACACCATGAAACTCCTTATGGAACTTGCTTGCAGAGTTAAAGGATTTTTTTTTTTTTTTTTTTTTTTGAGATGGAGTTGCCCAGACTGGAGTGCAATGGCACAATCTTGGCTCATTGCAACCTCTGCCTCCCAGGTTCAAGCAATTCTCCTGCCTCAGCCTCCCGAGTAGCTGAGACTATATGCATCCATCACCACACTCAGCTAATTTTTTGTATTTTTAGTAGAGACGGGGTTTCACCACATTGGCCAAGCTGGGCTTGAACTCCTAACCTCAGGTGATCCGCCCGCCTCAGTCTCCCAAAGTGCTGGTATTGCAGGCATGAGCCACCAAGCCCAGCCGCTAAAGGGTTCTTAAATGCATTAAGGGATGGTTGGGAAATTGTCCACAGGTGTAACTAATCTGTTTCAAGCCCTAAACATATACATGAGCCTGGCTACTCATGACAAAGTAAGGAAATAAACTAATTCCGAATGAAAAGAAGCAGACTGGAAGCCTCAAACAGCTAATTTAAGGCTCTTTGGCCCTGGTCTTACAGAAAATTCATCCTAAAGCATCTTCCTATGATATGAACCCCTGGGTAAAATGATAGCCTATAATCTCACCTGCAGTAGGATATTTTTTCCCCAAGTGACTCCTGGAAGTAGGAAGCAGGTAATCAGAAAGTTGGAAAACAGCCCTCAAGCCAACAAGACATTTATAATCTCCTGTGCTGCCCTCCACAATCAATACTGGAGAACACACTGATGTGAGTGTCTAGTAAACACGAGAATGTTCCCCAGGTCACATGTCCTCAGCCCAATCACAAAGTAATCACTCCAGATCCTTGGATCATCAATAAAACATTATCTTTAGGGAGGAAAAGTAGCATAGAAAAGAAATCACAAGTTACAAGTTTATCTGCTCATTCCTGGATAGCATTGAGATGGCTTCCTAAGCTAAACTTTTCTCCATATACCTGAAGGAATCTAAATACCTAACCCCTCCTCCTCCAACAGGCCACAAAGAATTAGTAAAATAAGTGTATGCTGAGTGATTACACTACCATTAACTCAGTACAAAATTACATTTGATTTCCCTTTCTCTTTTCTTCCCCTTATACTTTTAAGAACTCAGCAGAAATTCAATGAGCTATGGAGAGTACTATGCATGTTACTAGGGCCTGAGATGCTCTTTGAGGGACTTTCACACTTCTTACCATACTGGATGTGGAACCAGATGTGTGTGTTTGGTTTAGGAGTCTGTCACTAGTCATGTGACCTTGAACAAGTTTGTCAAAAGGCAAGCTCAAACGTTAACAAACTTGACAATGGTCACAAGGCTACAACAGAGCCAGGATTCAAATGAACAAGTCTTCTAACTCCAAGCTATTACACCACAATGCCAGCCAAAAACACTTACCTGGGAATAAAGAGAACTCAAAAAACACCCTGTTCAAATGCTAGTTTTACTCTATGATGGTTATGGATAAACTGTGATAAAATAAGATCAGCAGCTATAGAAACTTATCTTGAAAGGTAGAGATGAGGGACAGCCAAGGTCAAGAATTCAAAACTGATAGTTTTGAATGCAATAATGCTGGACTTCAACATGCATTTCTACAACAGTGAAGGGTTCCGATTTTCTTATAGGAAGAAACTCTGGTAGGAAAAAGCTACAATCTCACAATTTACAAAGAGGCTACAGAGACATTTTGTTTTCCTTTTGATTCATCATGGCTAAAGGATAAAGGTCTCTCTCCTCCTTTATAGCCCAACTCTAGCACCAGCTTGAAAGAAAACCTTATACATCAGTTTCCTCCTGAGTGAATGGAATGGCAAGAGCCCCCTCAGAGTTACTGTGACTGGATGAATCCACACATCAGAGGCCTTTGATCTTCAAGAAGAATGGTGCTGAGCACTAACATTATCAGTCTTTTGCTTTTTTGTTCTCCTTGGTTTTTGTTGTTACATTTATTTGATCCCTTTTCATGTGCCTACAGACTATTTTATTTGTGTCTCTCTCAAAACTGAATTTATTTTTAGTAGTACTAGTTTATAACTATGGAGAAAGAAAAAACTTTCTGTGAATAAACTGTGAGAAGAAAATTGGAAGAAAAAGTTAAAGCTTAATACTCCCCTATCCCCCACCAAATACATCCCAAACATTTTTTAAGTTATTCTACCTTGGTGACGAGAAAGAGAATAAACAGAGATTGCCAGGGGCACTGCCATTGATTCAGGTTTTTTTTTTTTTTTTAAGACAGAGTCTCGCTCTGTCACCCAGGCTGGAGTGCAGTGATGCAATCTCAGCTCACTGAAACCTCCGCCTCCCAGATTCAAGCAATTCTCCTGTCAGCCTCCCAAGTAGCTGGGACTACAGGCGACCACCACCATGCCCAGCTAATTTTTTGTATTTTAGTAGAGACGGGGTTTCAACATGTTGGCCAGGATGGTCTCGATCTCCTGACCTCGTGATCCACCCGCCTCAGCCTCCTCAAGTGCTGGGATTACAGGTGTGAGCCACTGCACCCGTCCCATCCCATTCTGTTTTATGGGAGTAATGGGACAGGCAAAGCTTCTGTCTGTCACGGTGAACGCTGTTGCCAAGAGCAAGGTGGGATCACCAAATGGCAACAACAATGCTAGCAAATGCCAGCATCTCCACACACCCATGACACTGCACCACTAGGCTACCATCCACATGTACCCGTGACCCTGCATCATTAGGCCAGTACATCACTGCACCACTAGGTCAGCGCATCCACACACACACACACCAACCCTGCCCCACTAGGCCAGCATGTGTACACACACGCAACACTGCCCCACAAGGCCAGTGCATACGCACACATGTGACACCGCACCACTAGGCCAGTGAGTCCACACATACGCCACACTGCACCACAAGGCCAGCACATCCACACACATGCAATACACACAACTAGGCCAACATGTCCACATGAGACACTGCACCACTAAGCCAGCGGGGACACACACACACACACACACACACACACACACTGCACCACTAAGCCAGCGGGGACACGGGGACACACACACACACACACACACACACACACGGGGACACACACACATACACACACACACACACACACGGGGACACACACACACACACACACACACACACACACACACACACTGCACCATTAGGCCAGCTTGTTCAGTGGCCAAACAACCACCTGTCATCTGATGTCTTTGAAAAAAATCCAGCTGTCAAATAACAAAAAGGATGTTGTATTTGAAACTTACAAAATCAATTTCAAGGTAAAAGTTTTATAAAGTAACTAACAGTTTTTATGACCACTTTAAAGAAAACACCATGGGAGGAAAAAAAACTAATTAATGAGGATTCTAACCACATACCCAGTGAAAAGAAGATAAAGTATTACCACTGTAGCACTCCAACTGTGGTGGCCAGTGAAAGGACGGTGACTTATGCATTCACACATCTCCAAGAAACATCTGATTGTAAACTTAGCTGCAGTAAATTCATGGAATACAGATGGAATTATTTGGGATAACCTTCCTCTTTTTTCTTTTGAGATGGAGTTTCGCTCTTGTTACCCAGGCTGGAGTGCAACGGCACGATCTCGGCTCACCGCAACCTCCGTCTCCTAGGTTCAAGCAATTCTCCTGCCTCAGCCTCCCGAGTAGCTGAGACTACAGGCATGCGCCACCATGCCCAGCTAATTTTTGTATTTTTAGTAGAGACGGGGTTTCACCATGTTGACCAGGATGGTCTTGATCTCTTGACCTCGTGATCCACACGCCTCGGCCTCCCAAAGTGCTGGGATTATAGGCATGAGCCATCGCGCCCGGCAAGGGATAACTTGTTCTTCTAAAAACGCTAAATAAAAGATAAAAATGAGCCAGGCATGGTGGCTCATGCCTGTAATCCCAGTACTTTTGGAAGGCTGAGGTAGGTGAATCACCTGAGGTCAGGAGTTCAAGACCAGCCTGGCCAACATGGTGAAACCCTAAAAATACAAAAATTAGCCAGGTATGGTTGCACATGCCTGTACTGCCTGCTACTCAGGAGGCTGAGGTAGGAGAATCGCTTGAACCCAGAAGGCAGAGGTTGCAGTGAGGTGAGCCAAGGTGGAACCACTGCAACCTCTGTTGCCTGGGCAACAGAGCAAGACCCTGTCTTTAAAAAAAAAATAATAATAATAAGACTACAAATCTCAATAACATTGATAGGTACTCAAATATACTGATTTTAGGCATTTAAGTCAAAACATGTTGAATAACCAGTTATATACCTCATGCATTTGTTTAACTGAAACTCTAAATCACTTAAAATCTTTTCCCTTAACCCATGAGACAAGATGGAAAGAGAAAGGAAAGAGTATGCAAACCAGTATAAGAAATATTCCACGATTTGGCTGAGTACAGTGGCTCACACTTGTAATCCCAGCACTTCGGGAGGCCGAGGTGGGTGGATCCCTTAAGCTTAGGAGTTCAAGACCAGCCTGGGCAAGATGCCAAAACCTCGTCTCTATGAGAAATACAAAAATTAGCCAGGTGTGGTGGGGCACACCTGTGGTCCCAGCTACTTGGGTGGTAGGATTGCTTGAGTCCAGGAGTTTGAGGCTGCAGTGAGCATAATCCCACCACTACACCCCAGGCTGGACGACAGAGCAAGATCCTGTCTCAAAAAAACAAAACAAAACAAGAATTATTCCAGGATTAAGTCACTGGTTCCAGCTAACAATATTCCAGGTCACTGGTCCCAGGTAACAATGTAACTGTTCCATCAATCTAATCAACCTTACATTACTTCCTTTGTTCAGCAAGTGAGCTTAAGATTGGAAAGCCGCCTCCAAAAGTCATACAAAGGTTGTAGAAGTTTGGAAGTTTATAAAACACTAGAGAAACTCTCTAAATTCATCTAAATTCCTGTAAGAAGTCAAACCTAACCACATCCGCGCCATACCCTATAGCAGAGTTGGCAAACTATGGCCAGAAAAGCCACATCTGGCACACGGCCTGCTTCCTGTGGCCTGCGAGGAGAGTTTTTATATTTTTAAATGGCTGAAAGAGAAAGCAAAAGAAGAATATTTCCTGACACAAGAAAATTAAATGAAACTCAAATTTCAATATCCCTAAAGTTTTATTAGAGCACAGCCACCTCATTTATTAACATGTTTTCTACGGCTTTTATGCTACAATGGTTGAGCTGAGTCACTGCAACAGATACCATATGAAATATTAGCTGACCCAAAAAGCTTGCCAAAGCCTGCCCCAAAGTTGCTACTAATTTACCTTGAAATAACTGACTTTAGCTATGTAGCTTTGCACAAAAGTCTCCAGATGGGTTTTCCTGAATACCATCTGAGCATTAAAATGGAGAAATTATTGTAACCCACTGTAATTTAAGACAAAAGCTGGTAAATCTTAGTATTTTGTTAAAACCATATTACAGTATTTAAACAAAAAAGTAGTCTTTCACCACTTTATTACTGATTATTTCCAGGGAGGAAAGGGTTTTAAGAATATTAGGAGTCTTACTTCCTGTACTTAAAAAGGCCCAAAGTCAGCCATATATACACAAAATAAAACCTTTATGGGCAACTTTTTCTTGAGAGAGACAGAAAATACCCAAAGATGCAAATATCATGGACTTCTTTTGGACCTAACTCCCTAAGTCATTATGACTGGCTGTAATGTTACCTTCTGCCTCAGAATGAAATCTTCAGTATGTTTCTGTCCCCTTCTTCCCCCGCCAATGAAGCTTTATAGTAGTAAAATTTTTCAGACATACAGAAAATGGAAGAATAGTTCAATGAAAATTCCTATAAATTCTGCCTAGATTCTCAATTAATTACATGCTGCCATATCTGCTTCATTCATTTCTCTGTCTTTTCTAGTGGCAGGAATTAAATCTTTAAAGCATTCAGACCATCAGAACGCTTTTTCCCACCTCGGCCTCCCAGAGTGCCAGGATTACAGATGTGAGCCACTGCATCTGACCCATCAGAACATTTCACCCTAAATACTTTGGCAAACAATACCAGGATCATAATTTCCAAGGAAATGAAAATACGATAATATAGAAAGGGCATTTACGAGAGAGAGAGAGAGAGAGAGAGAGAGAGAGAGAGAGAGAGAGAGAGAGAGAGAGACAGGCATAAAGCTAGATTAGTGAATAAACGGGGAACCTCTACAATCTCAACAATCCAAGTGGACACTGGAATGTTCACTCTCTGAAGCCAAAAGAGGAATCTGATAAATACAGTGATTACTACAAGATCAGGAGAGAGTAGACTCTCCACCTCCTGCACACAGTGACTCCTCCTTCATATGGAAGACCATGTCTCCAGTACTTACCTAAGGGCAGCAGCATGGTAAGTGTCAACGTAATCAGAAATGAAGAGCTCTCGGTTCTTAATAACTGGGTCTGTAATGACAAGTTCTCTTCCAGAGTCTGTCAAAAAAATTAATTAAGAGGACATTAAAATTGAGTTTCCCAAAACAAGTAAAAAAAATGTTTTTAACTTTAAGACGGGGTTTCACCATGTTGGCCAGGATGGTTTCGATCTTCTGACCTCATGATCCACCCGCCTTGGCCTCCCAAAGTGCTGGGATTACAGGCGTGAGCCACCGCGCCCCGCCAAGAAGTAAAAAACTTTTGTAAAACTTTTCTTTCAGGTTTACCACCCACTGAATAACCAGGCCTGGTTAGCATCGTAAGTATACAAAATAGAGAAGAGGAATCATAAATTGCAAGAATAACAATAACAGAATGTGTAGATTTTGTCAATAAAGTATCTTTGGGGCTATGTTTTATACCCTATACTAAGTCCCTATATTTTGCCAAAATGGATTAAACCCAAAATGGAAAAAGAGCAGAAACAATCTCATCCTGGCAACTCTTCAACTACCAAAATACTTAATGATCCTGTCCATCTTATTTTTCTGGCTAAATATTCCAAAATGGAGTGAAATCATAGTTTCCATAGAAAAGAATATGTTTAACAAGGAACTATAATTTACCTGCTTTAACAGACGTTTTTATAGTTTCAAAGAAGGAAAAAAAAATCCATTAAGATACAACATCATTCCTCCAAGTTGTTTTTCATTGGTTTGTTGACTCAAAGCCTGTGAGAAGAGTGGGCAGAAGGCAGGATCGGAGCCAAAGTTTGATGCCAGCACCAGGACCACAACTTGGAGGATGCATGGTCCCAGCAACTTCCTTAGCATCTCTCAACCTCAGTTTCCTCATCTGGAACCAGAGAGGGACAGACCCACCTCACATGAACTACAGTAACCAATGTGAACTGTCAAGCATAAGGCCTACCAATACTCAAGAATCCGTTTTTTAAAAAGTTATCTTCATTTAATGAATGCCTTTAGAGAGGGAACTTTGCCCAAAGCTAAGAAATACATAAATCAAACCAGAAGGACATATTTACCATTTTCATTATGTCGATCCTGAACCAAATGCTGATACACAGAATCTGGAACCTCAGACTGACGGTAGTACCATTTGACGTTCATGAGGAGATGGTCCCTCTTACTCTGAAAAGGAAAATCTAACAGCATTAGGAACAGGATTTCAGGTGCCACAAGAGCATATCATACCCATGACCAAAAGCCCCTGTGAATGGGTTGACAGGTAGATAGGGAGAGACACAATTACCGCCAGGACTACAATACATAAATCAGTTGTGAGGTCAAAAAAATCCATCTACAGGCCCTTCTTACCCCATCCCTCCAAACTGCTTATTTCGGGAAACAAAAGGAGACCAGTCTTAAATCTGTTTATCTCCCCAGTTTGATTAACTAAAACCATTCAATATTACATTTTTATTTAACATTAACTAAACAATACTACATGAATATGTCCTTCTATCTTAATCTTTAATCATTTTGTAAATACTTAGAGTGAGTTTTAGCATACTGTCCAGGCTCATTTAGGGCAATAGTCTAGAAAGAACTCACCCAGCAAGGCCTGGTATAAAATAATCTCTCCTCCAAGGTTTGCCTATTACCCAGACTAAATTACATTCTCCTTCTACTTTTTAGCCACAGTTATTGTTATATGCCAAATTAATATAGCAAAGAACGGGTGGTGATGAAGGTACCATGAGTCCCAAGAGTAGAGACCTCATCTTACTTATTTCTGAATCTCCAGAGAATAGAACATCTTGTATGTAATTATTTGTGAATAATGAAGAGTTTCATGATGATCACATAAATTATCCTATAAATGTTTGTAGGACACTGAACCATGTTACCCCTAAAAGTTACTTTTGTTCCCAGTTTGTTCAGAGAATAATGGATGAAATATTGCCCTTCCATTAGAAGGTTTTGGGGCTGCAGCTTGCATCTCTGTGCACCTGGTAAGAAACATCTCAACAGGGAGTGCATTAGGGCTTCTTGCAGTCTCCTAAAGTACTTTCCAACCCAGGTGAGGCCTTTTCTCCAAGTTAAATGCAATATCATTCCTTTCAGCAGTCTGCATTCTCATCACAGGTCTGTTGGTTAGAAATGAATGAGGGCTAAAATTCAAGAAATGCCGCATGTTTATAAAGAGGATGCCTAAATCCTAAAATATGATAAAAGGGCCCTTATTAATGAAGAAAGATGCTTCCTGCTGTAATGAGCAGTCACAAATGCAGCCAACACTAAAATACCAGGAAGGTTCCAAAAAACCTTTGCTAAAAAACAGTTAAAAGCCATTTAAAGAACCAGAAAGAAGACAATTGCCACAAGTTTCAACAGAACTCAAATGTGAAGATGCGTTATTTCTTTTTTTTTTGAGACAGAGCCTCACTCTGTTGCCCAGGCTGGAGTGCAGTGGCATGATCTCGGCTCACTGTAACCTCCACCTCTTAGGTTCCAACGATTCTCCTTCCTCAGCCTCCTGAGTAGCTGGGATTGTAGGCGCATGCCACCACACTCAGCTAATTTTTGTATTTTTAGTAGAGACGGGGTTTCACCATGTTGGTCAGTCTGGTCTGGAACTTCTGACCTCAAGTGATCTACCCGCCTCAACATCCCAAAGTACTGGGATTACAGGCATGAGCCACCACACCCAGCTGAATATGTCTATTTCAAAGTAGATGTCATACACACCAAGATTCTTATTTTGCATTTAACTGTGCTAAATACACATGCCTACAAAAAAGGGGCATTAACACTGGTTTAAATACACTTTATATGTAGAATAATCCTACATGATAGGTGCTCTTCAGTATTTATCCATTTTGTACCTTCATATTAAAATCTTTAATGGCAAAAATTTCTTCTACACTGTTTATGTTGCAGGTGGGAAAAAGAGGACACACCAGGATGTTAAATAAATAGAATAAATGTTACATGTAGCAGTTTAGAGAAATTAACAATTATTTTCAGCAGGTGATTATGGAGGCGTTAGTTAACAGCTGACAAGAAAAAATGGGACAGATTTCAATGAATTCTTTCTAGACAAAAGAGGAGACATAAAGGTAGACAAACTATTGAACATATCCAGGCCCCCACAGTTCATCTGCATGCAGCACAGAAAGCCATTCTGGGGCAATATGGAGAATAACCTGAGTCCTGACTCTGTCTGGCCTTTAGTGAGCTTACAGGACAACTGGGGTTTTCTAACTCTATTGCTGACCAAATACACAGGCAGCGAGGGACAAATGCCAGGACATGGGAGAGCAGCTAGAAAGTGTAGATCATCAGAACATACCACCCCAAAATATGCTCTCTGGCATAAGAATTATTTTGCCAAGGACTTAAGAGGGGTAGAGGGAAGATTATATTTTGTCCCCCCAAAAAACTTAGTTTCTTCCCTAGACAGGATGATAAAAAGCAGGACCAGGATAAGATTACTCATTATAGGAAAAAAAATACATAAATCAGTGGAAGCAGCAGCACCTGTTTGGCAGTGCTCAGGGATGATTCAGTTAAAATACACCGTCTATAGTAAGGACCCACTCAACCTCAGCACTACCAACATTTGAACCAGAAGATTCTTTGTTTTGGGGATCTGCGTGTGCACTGTTAGACGCTTAATGACATCACTAGCTTCTAACCACTAATTGCCAGTGGAACCCATCCTCCAGTTGTGACAACCAAAACTGTCTCTAAACATTGCTAAATCTCCCCTTTGGGGACAAAGTTGTCCCTAGTTGAGAAATCACTGGTCTAGTAATTCATTTTGTTTTGTTTTTAGGGAAAACAAAACCAGAATGGTAAAAAAGAAACCTGGTTCAGGCACTACAGGGTAGGGAACATGGCCTGCTGAAAAGAAGATGGGAAGGCCCCGGCCCCTCCAATCTCAATGCCGTGACTTCCCATGTATATGGCTTTCGGCACATTACCAAGATTCTCCCAGTCTCTCCTTTTCTGTAAAAAGGAGATACTGAAACCTACCTAAAATAATTACTGAAAGAATTAAAAAGACAGAAAGCATCTAGAGTTGAGTAAGTGCTCAAATAAATATTGTTTCCTCTATTAGTAGGTGATTATAACCAATGGTTCACAGAAAAATCTGAAGAACTTATGAAGTATAGGAGTTACTTCTTCACCAGAACTTGGTTTCCTGCAAGGGATGATAGTGATCTCTCCTCACTGAGCTACTAATAACATGTTTTCAGTGCTCACAGAAATGAATTACTTCATTGAGCATATGGAGTCCAGATCTCCTAGCGTTCTTAGCAACAATGTTTTAAAATCTACAAAACTATGTATTTCTGCAACACATTTAAGAAGTCTGAAAACCTGAAGAGCAACAGAAATACCTTTTAGATACAGTAACTCAAATTTGTATGATGTGAATTTTTCAGAACTAAGCCAGGGACACTGGTGATCTTTTAAGGTACAATATCTATGTTATCTTATGATGTAGGAATGCCTATTGATTACACACACAAATAAATTACTGCTTTGGATTACTTGTACCTAGATTTATGACTCCTAACATTACGCTTTACAATGGCAATGAAAGAACTATTGGATTCCCTAATGCAGTACTATGCAATAACCAGGGAGTGGCAGCATTGTCCCAAAAAGACTTCAGAATCAATTCCACAGATAAAACATGCAGAGGTAGACTGGATGTAAACAACAATTTGGAACAAATTTAAGTAGCTGCAATATGCACAATCTTTCTAAATGGGCCAGTAACTTAATTAAAAATTACAAGTTGTGAAGGGAGGCAGTGTGTGGTTTCAGCAGGTACTAGACAAAAATAGGTAATCTAGGACTGCAGTTCAGTCTGCAACCGCTAGTTGCAACCTTAGTGGAGTTGCCAACCCTCTCAAAAGTGAAGGGACAGAACAAAATTGTTTCTATCCTCTCTTTCTATTCTTACATGTTTATATCTACATTTCTTCCTCAAAAACACCAAGTAGTTAAAATGATGCTGTGGGAGAATCTCTGATTTTTTCTCTGTATCTGTGCAATGGCACTGGCTAACAGTGCCATCCTAAAGAAGGTTTACAAATTAAAACGTTATCTTCAGTGGAAGCTGGCCACTGCTATACTGTGGGAAGAGGAGAGCATCCCCTCCCTGAGTAAGTGTTCCCAAAGCTACCTCAGACACAAAGGTATTGCTCGAAAGTTACACAGGTAATTATCTAATTCCTAGTACTCATTAGTCAAAGAATTTTATTCAAAATCACAGAAAATTAAAGCCAGACATGAACTTAGAGATCATGTGATTCAAGCAAAACTGGGTTTGAATCCTGGCTCTGCAACTTACTGAGCTATGTGACTTTGGGCAAGTAACTTCTCCAAGCTTCAATGCTCTCATATACAGAATGGGAGAAAAACAACAGTTTCTATCTCATTTGGTTGCGAGGATTAAATAAATTAATATAAAGCAAGTGGATGAGCTCAATAAATGTTAGATATTACTATCACTGTTTTACAGAAAAAGAGGGTAGCCAAGATAGGGAGAAAGAGGTCACTTAAAGGTTTTGCTTTTCTAAGATTCAAAATTATGTTAGTAATAGCAATATAAAAAGTCATACAGCAAATTAAGAAGAAAATGTCTTCACTCTTCCAACAATTCTAAAAGCTTATCAAAAATTTCTAACAAGTATGCATCATTATATACTAGCAATATAATTTAACTATAGCATAAAGGTCAAAATGTTTATAAATAAGATATTTTAAACAGAATGCTGAATAAACAGGGAAGTGAAGAGAAGCTTCTTCTGTGAAAGCACCCTAGGATGTATTTCTGAATATAAAGAACCCACTGGGAAGTAAATAACTTCTGACCATTTTATCCTTTTTTTTTTTTTTTTGGAGACAAGGTCTCACTCTGCCACCCAGGCTGGAGTGCAATGGCACCATCATGGCTCACTGCAGCCTCAACCTCACAGGCTCAAGTGATCCTCCTGTCTCAGCCTACTGACTAGGAAGACAGGAGCCCAGCTAATTTTTAATATATATATGTATTTTTTTTTTGTAGAGGTAGACATCTCACCATGTTTTAAACCACTAAACAGGGGCATATCCAATCTGTTTACAATAAGGTTTCAGGGTTCTGCGCAAAAAAAAAAAAAAGTCAGGGGGAGTTGTTTCTGGGCTAAATTACGGATTCTTCCATATCCTTGGCTGGATTTCTCTTGAAATGAAGAATACATGTCAATTTAAGGAGATTAATAGAGGATAAAACCCATCCCCAAATCTGGGCTTAGAAAAAAGATCTTTATGGTACCTATTTGGGAGCAGAATAGCAAAGATTTCTACACATCTTTGAATATCAAACAATAGTGTTCAGATTTAACAAATTTAAAGTAACTGAAATGAAACACTCAGAACTAGATAACGACAAGGGAAAAGGAAGGCAATGGAGACAGGAAAGGCCAAGAAGAGGTTGCTGTTGAAGGGCAACTGTGTTCTCAACAGCAACACATAACACAGTCTGCCCAAACACAGACACAGGGTCTAATGCCAAGGTGGGAATTTCCTTTCCTAGAGCTTTTCCCTGATTATTTAGTGTTTTAATTGATTTAAATAGTCAATCTGAGTCTTTCCCAGTAACAGTCTTAATGTCAGCCTCAGGACAATGTTTATCCACAACATAAAAATAGTAATAATAATCTAGGTGGTATTTGGAAATTAATAAATACGAACAGGACAAGGGCAGAGAGAGAGCCCTTCATATAGAGGCAGCCTGCAAGCCAGCTGGAACAACTGTAAATTCACCTACAATACAGAGGAAGGAGTTTCTCTGTCCCGTCCATCACCAGCTGATGATAACTGCCACCAGCTCATGGCAGGGATCATCAGGTTCCCAAAGCCTCCAAAACAGACCACTCCTGTCCCTCTATGTTATCAAATGCAACACGAGTATCAAGACCACAGACAGCCTCCACAGAGTACAAAGATGGATATTAGCAAATAAATAACTTTGCCAAGTCAAAACAATCTGCTAGAGAGAACAGTATAACTTCCTATACATTTTTAACTACTTAGTAACAGGGGCTCTCGATTCAAAACCAAGTGAAATCAGACCAACATTCTTACTTTATAGGCCAATATAGCCAACCAAGTTTCTCCAGAAATTTGGGATGAAGTGGCTAACATGTGTATACTGTATGGCTCAAAAAAATACCTTCTGAAGAAACTTTTCATGCATTTCCACAACATGGTGATAATAAGGTTAAGAGTTGTCTGAACAGTAGAGGTTTACTGTATAATTCAGAAATGTATACACAAAACTTCTAACTGGTAGTCAGGACACTACTTAAGCACACAGAGGGGGGAAAACTGTCTCCTAGAGACATCAGTATCTCCCTTCAAATGCCCTGGTACAGTTTAAAGAGGCATTAACTCTCCCTGTTGAGCCCACCTCCACCTACAGTACAATGACTGTTAGACGTGTCACCTTACCTAAGACCTTGGGGACACAGTCACAATGAGTTCAATCATTCCTGACTTCAAGGGAGAAGGTTAGGGACAGAAAATGGGGTCAAAGATCACTATTCTTCAAAGGTCAAAGCTAACTCCAGATGCAGACTGAGTAACCTCTTATCCAAAATACTTGGGACCAGAAGTGTTTCTGATTTCAGAATTTTCTAGATTTTGAAATCTTTGGGTATACATAATGAGATATCTTAGGGATGGGACCCAAGTCTAAACACAAAATTAATTTATGTTTCATATAAACCTCATACACATAGCCTGAGGGTAATTATACAACACATTTTAATAATATATGCCGCCTGTCACAAAGGTCGGATGTGGAATTTTCTACTTACAGCATTATATCAGCATTCAAATAAGTTTTAGATTTTCAAATTAGAGATGCTCAATCTGTATTAATTTACATAAGCAAATCGAAACTCAAGATAAGCTTTCTGTACCAGTAAGAGGATCACAGTTACACAACTTTGTGGGTAAATATCTGAAATTAAATTTAATTCAATTAAAATGAAATTATATCCAAGAATCCCACTTCTGCGAATTTACTCAAAAGATCTGAAATTAGTTTGTCAAAGAGAAGCCTGTACTTCCAAGTTTATCATAGCGCTATTCACAATAAACGAGTTAGGGAATCAAACTTGATGCCTATCAACTTTTACACACACACACACACACACACACACACACACAATGGAAAACTATTCAGCCTTTTAAAAGATGACTTCTGTCATTTGCAACAACATGAATGGAACTGGAGAACATTATGCTAAGTTAAATAAGCCAGAAATTGAAAGATATATGTGGACTCTAAAACAACCCAACTCATAGAAGCACAAAGTAGAAAATGGTTACAGAGGCTGAGCATTGGGGAAATGGGGAGTTAATGGTCCAAGCGTAGAAAATCTCAGTAAAGAAGAATAACTGAGTTTTTTAAATGATCAACTGTGCAACATGATTAATATAGTTAATAACAATGTATTATACATTTCAAAATTGACAAGAGTAAATTTCAAATGTTATCATAAAAAATGACAAGTAATTGAGGTGACGGTATGTTAATTAGCTTGACTTAATTATTCTACATTGTATACATGAATCATACATCATTTTGTACTCCATACATTTATACAATTATAAGTTGCCAACTTACAACAAAATGAAATTAGATAGAAAATGTCTTGTACTACTTCAAGCCACTACCTGACTCTTAACATAAAACTCTAAGAATTGCCGAGCACGGTGGCTCACTCCTATAATCAGAGCACTTTGGGAGGCAGAGGCTGGTGGATCACCTGAGGTCAGGAGTTCATGACCGGCTTGGCCAACATGGGGAAAAACTGTCTCTACTAAAAATACAAAAATCAGGTGGGCATGGTGGTGGGTGCCTGTGATCCCAGCTACTCGGGAGGCTGAGTGAGGCAGGAAAAATGCTTGAACCCAGGAGGTGGAGGCTGCAGTGAGCCAAGATCATGCCATTGCACTCCAGCCTGGGCAACAAGAGTGAAACTCCATCTTAAAAACAAACAAAAACGACTCCAAAAATTTCTATACATACTATCTATATAAGTTTATAGCCATTACAGCTCAAGATGCCAGGAAAGTGGTATAGAAAAACCTAAGGCAGAGTATACCACCAGGGCTCAGGTCATCAAGGTTCCTGTATCCCACGGTTCTGCTCTGACATGGGTACCACGGGGGCAAGGGGAAAAGCTGAAATACTGACTACACAGACTTTTCTCAAGGGAAAGAAAGGATTTTAAATATACTTTACAAACACACCATCCTGTACACATCTTCCAAATGCATTCGGTCATTAACCAAACATATTGTTTCCTTTTGAGAGGGCAGTGAGGGCAAGTTAATTTCTTATTGCCATTGATAAAGTACCCACTCTTGTTTGATCCTGGAACACCCTTCTCCCAGCCCCCTCCTGTGTATTTTAGTGTAGGCTGGGGACTGAACAGACCTAAAATCCGAGAAGACGTCTTCTACATCCACTCTCAGAGGTGCCTGAACTCACCTGTTGAAGGACCACGGCTGTGGTACAGCTGCCCTCAGGTGGCCACACCACTTCCATTTCTTTTTTCTTTTTTTTTTTCTTTCGTTGTTTTTTTCTTTACCACTTCCATTTCTAAAATATCTTATAACAAGGAGCAGGAGGGGGAAAATAAAATACCTGAAAACAAAAATTAGATGGGACACAGAATCCTGCTAGTGGTAACTTCACATTTATTAGTATTTCCAAACGAGTATACCTGGAACTACTGAGGGGTCTGCTCAGAACTGGCATAATTTTTTTTTTTTTTTTTTTTTTGGAGACAGAGTCTTGCTCTGTCGCCCAGGCTGGAGTGTACTGGCATGATCTTGGCTCACTGCAACCTCCGCCTCCTGGGTTCAAGTGATCCTGCTGCCTCAGCCTCCCGAGTAGCTGAGACTACAAGGCACGTGCCACCATGCTCAGCTAATTTATTTGTTTGTTTGTTTGTTTGTTTGGAGATAGAGTCTTGCTCTGTCGCCCAGGCTGGAGTGTAGTGGCGTGATCTTGGCTCACTGCAACCTCTGCCTCCTGGGTTCAAGTGATCCCACTGCCTCAGCCTCCCCAGTAGCTGGGACTACAGGCACATGCCACCATGCTCGGCTAATTTTTTTTTTTTGTAGACAGAGTCTCACTCTGTCACCCATGCTGGAATGCAGTGGCACAATCTTGGCTCACTGCAACCTCCACCTCCTGGGTTCAAGTGATTCCGCTGCCTCAGCCACCCAAGTAGCTGGGACTATAGGTGTGTGCCACCATGCCCGGCTGATCCTTTATATTTAGTAGAGATGGAGTTTCACCACTTTAGCCAGGCTGGTCTTGAACTCCTGACTTCGTGATCTGCCCACCTCAGCCTCCCAAAGTGCTGGGATTACAAGTGTGAGCCACTGCGCCCAGCTTCAGCTAATTTTTTTGTATTTTTAGTAGAGACGGGGTTTCCCCATGTTATCCAGGATGGTCCTGTTCTCTGGATCTCGTGATCTACCCACCTCGGCCTCCCAAAGTGCTGGGATTACAGGCATGAGCCACCGCGCCCAGCCAGTACTGGCATATGAATTTTTAAAGCAAAGTAACTAGACGAAAGAAACAGAAGCAGACCATGGCCACATCCCTCTGACTAGGCTGCTTACTGCTTGTAGGCACTAGGATCAAGGTTACTGGCTCATTTTCAAAACCTATGAGCAGTATTCAATCCAAAAGACTGCTGTCAAGAGATGGCACCAGCATCTGGGTCTATGCAACAGGATTTAAATCACCTTCTGTCAGATGTTGAAGCATGAAGGGGGAATGGTAGGAAAGCAGATGACTTTTACAGTGTTTACAATCAAGATATAGGAATAACTGGCTAGATACAAATCCCCAGAAAGATGATTTAACTATAAATGTACTGAAGCACAGGCTCAGATGATCAGCAACAATTTCAAAACCACTGTTTTTTGATGATGGCTTGTTTGTTAAACTTCTGCCTCTGTTAAACTATTTTTACAGTTTAATCTAGAGAAAAATCAACCAATATTTTGGTAGGAAGTAAAACTGTGTAAGAAAACTAAATCATCTTTGAAATGCTAACTAAGGAGTCAAAACTCATTAAGGATTTTCTACTTAGGATTATATTGTGTATGAACACTGAAATTTTCAGACAATTCATTCTTTTTTATTTTTATTTTTTTTATTTTTTGAGACGGAGTTTCACTCTTGCTACCCAGGCTAGAATGCAGTGGCACCATCTCAGCTCACTGCAACCTTCACCTTCCCAGTTCAAGCGATTCTCCTGCCTCAGCCTCCCAAGTAGCTGGGATTACAGGCATGTGCCACCATGCCTTGCTAATTTAGTAGAGATGGGGTTTCTCCAAGTTGGTCAGACTGGTCACAAACTCCTGACCTCAGATGATCTGCCAGCCTTGGCCTCCTAAAGTGCTGGGATTACAGGCATGAACCACCGCACCCAACCAGACAATTCATTCTTGTATTTGTTTGCAGCACAGAGACCAAAAGTACATGTAAAACCTTGGGAATATTTGTAGTTCTTGCCCTCACCTGTAAACTAAGAGGCTAGGTAACTAGGTAACCTCTGCTGCCCTTAATGTCACACACACACACACACAAACTATATGTAAAGAGGACTTAGCACATAGAGGCAGTCATATCAAACTAAAGAGCACTCCTGTAGCTCCCCAAAAGTATCCTACAATGTACTTCAACCTGACTGTGGGGGTTAATATCAGGTGTCTGGATGGGATTAAGAGACACCTAGATAGTTGGTAAAGCATTATTTCTGGGTATGTCTGTACAGGTGTTCCTAGAGGAGACTGGTGTGTCAGATGGTGGCCTACGTGGGAAGATTCGCCCTCAATGTGGGTGAGGCACCATCTAATTGGCTGGTGGCCATTAAAGAACAGAAAAAGCAGGGGAACAGTGACTTTGCTCTCTCTCCAGGAGCTAAGACACCCTCTTCTACCTTTGGATGTCAGAACTCCAGGTCTTCCAGGATTTGAACTCAGGACTCACACACCAGTGGCCCCCCAGGCTCTCTGGCCTTCAGCCTCAGAGTTGTACTATAGGTCCCTTTGGTTTAGAGGCTTTTGAACTTGGACTGAGCCACACTATCAGCTTCCCCACATCTACAGCTTGCAGATGGCCTGCAAAGGTCTGAATGTTTGTCACCCTCAGAAACTCATGCTGAAACTTAATCCCCAATGTAACAGTAACAGGGCTTTAAGAGGTGATTTGATCACAAGGAGCCTAATAACTCATTAATTCACTGATGCCTTTATGGGAGTTAATGACTTATCCCAAGAGTGGGTTTCAAAAAATAAATAAATAAAATAAAAAAAAGTGAGTTTCTTATGAAAGCCAGGTTGGCTCTCTCTTGTGAGCCCTATTGTCCTGTGATACCTTTCTACCACATTATGGTGCAGCACAAAGCCCTCCCCAGAAGCCAACCAGATGCAGACCCTTGAGCTGGGGTTTCACAGCCTCCAGAACTATAATAAATAAATGAATTTTCTTTATAAATTACCCAGTTTCGGGTATTCAGAAAAAAGATTAAGACATGGTTATCACGGGACTTAGCTTCTATGATGGAGTGAGCCAATTGCCCTAATAAATCCCCTCTCATCTGTCTGTCCATCCATCTGTCTATCTTTCTACCCATCCAGCCAGTCAGCCAATTGTTACTGTCTCTCTGGAGAACCCTGACTAATATGCTGACAAATATGAAATGTCAGATTCAGCTTTAAAGGTTCAGTTTTGAAGGGTCAACTTGGCAAGATGAAATTTCACAGATAAATTAAGATCCTACACTTGGACCTCCAAAATCTGCTGACCAAACACAAAAATGAATCCCACTCTAAACAGTATTCTCCCAGCAGCTATGGTTTTATCAGATCAACACAGAAGCAGAAATTTTCTCTTTGGTTCAAAGGATTTCTCACATAAAGGAAGAAAAAAATAGCTATTTGTAGCGAGTATGATAAGAAATTGTCAATTTCCCCTTAATCCCTAACTAAAGCTTTAAACATTCCATTAAATTTCTATTTAAAAAAAAAAAAAAAAGGTGCAAGTACCATGAAATTTGACATTTTTTAATAATACTTTGGTTGTTGTTGGGTGATGGTGGTGAAGGCAGTGGTATTATTCATTTTGAGGGAATTAATGACTTCTTACACATGACACAGCCAGAAAAGTCATAGAGCTCAACCACACAATCAATGGTGGCGTCAGACTTTCCAGGACATTAAAGAAAGGGTGGGGAAAACCTGCGCTGTAGGCTACCAAAATTCTCTAGAAATTTCACAAATTGAATTTCTCACATTATTTAACATCACATTATTTTACAAATATGTATTACCAGCTTATGATTAAAGATTCATGAAAGAGATTTTGCAATTAAAAACCGATGATGAGCTACCATGAAAATATTTTCTTAAGGCTGGACACAGTGGCTCATGTCTATAATTCTAGTACTTTGGAAGGTGGTGGCACGAAGATCACTTAAGCCCAGGAGTTTGAGACCAACTTGGGCAACAAAGTGAGACTCCATCTTTACAAAAAAATTTAAAACTTAGCCAGGCATAGTGGCATGCTCCTGTAGTCCCAGTTATTCTGGAGACTGAGGTGGGAGGATCTCTTAAGCCCAACAGCTCAAGGCTGCAATAAGCTATGATGGCACTGCCACACCCCAGCCTGGGTGACAGAGCTAGACCCTGTCTAAAAAGCAGAAAATATTTCAGGCCAGGCACAGTGAGGTCAGAAGTTCAAGACCAGCCTGGGCAACATGGTGAGACCCCATCTCTATAAAAAATAATAATAATAATAATAAAACAGATTGCCATATCTGCTTCCGATTCTGTATTCAATCTGTTGAGCTATATCACACATCATTTAGCCTTTTGTGGAATGTACTGTATACTCTTGAGAGAATGACAGTGAAAAAGGCAAATGATGTCTTGGTATCATTATGAAAATATTTCAACCCTACAGACCCCGGACCATACTTAAGATAGGCTGATCTCTGAGATGAAGTCAACAAGCTGCACAAATGAATCCAGGTACCCTCTGTTTTACACACTAGTCATTTAAATAAAAGGTATGCTCCTCAAACAGCACCATGACTAGAGATTTTAAAGCACAAATTCATTTAGATGTGAGAAAGAAACTATTTAAAAAGATTTCATTATCATTTATACAACCAAACATTCCAGACATTCCAGTAGAGAGCAGAAGTTACACAAAAAGAAGAAAATCTAAATAGAAAGCTCTCATTGTCAAATTCAAGGTATCTTTCTTTCCAGAAACTGAGCTCATGATAAAAAAGAAATATTTAAAGTTTGATTCAAACAACTATGTATTTGTCTACATTAAAAAGGTATACTACTTTGAAACAACAGTGAACCTTTTAAACTAAATGCATGCAGAAATTAGTTACTTTGATAATTTCCATAATTCCAGGCAACTTTCTGGCCATTTCAAAAATGATACTGCATCCTACCTGAGAAAACTGGCAACATTAAACAAAACCTTTAAGAAAAATAAAGATATTAGCTTACATTATTATATTAAATCATATCTTTTATAATGACTAATATATCTAATTTATGTAAATCTAGCAATATTCCTCCCTCTCCTAGTGACATGCTTTTTGTCCCACTGCCGTCTGAATTAAACCCTGAGTGTAGAGTTGGTGACATAGTAAAGTAACTTTTAGCAACACAAATATTTGTACTTTTAAGTAGCACTAGAGATACAGTTTTAGAAATTACCGACTCAAAGTTGGCCTGCATAACAGGAATCCAATTATAGCCAGCAACTTACCAATAAACAAATTCAAACAGTTGGGTAAGAAAAGGGAAAATCAGCAGAACATTAAAAAATTCTATTTTCCTGGTTTATGTAAATCACTCTGTCTTATCTTAAATATCTTAATTATTTCTTCTCTCCATTTAACTTAAACCAAAATAAAGATGGTAACCTTTAATACCAGTTAGTCTATTTACAACCGTTCCATCTACAACCATTTCTCTAATACAAACATGCCCTGATAGCTTATCTCCGTGCACACGCCAGACAACAAAGGCCCGCTGGCCTGCTGGAGAGCAGAAATGGAAAGCAGGAAATGAGAAGCCTTAGTTAATCCCCAGATAATCGATCTGTGTATTCAGTCAAGTGTGAGCTGAGCTGAGAAAATGCTGCTTTAAAAAAGAAAGAAAATCAAAGAACATGTGACTGGAGCCACAATTCATTTTAAAATAGGGTATTTTTGTCAAAAAGATTCTGCATCATGTTCAAGCACCAACAACAAGATACGGAAATGTTCACATCTTCTGCAGGAAGACCCCTTCCTTTAAAATCCTGTGTCATCTTTTTTTCAAAAAACAAACGACAACTTTTGGGTTTTGTTTCTTGCTTTGGTTTATCTTAATTATTGAAGTATAATTTACATACACACAATAAAACAACCAGTTTTGAAAAATGTATAGAGTTGTGTAACCTCCACCAAAATCAAGATAGGCAACATTCCCATTACCACAAAAAGACCAACTTCTATTACAGAATCAACATTTGCTGTGATGAAAAGGCTTTGAGTGCCAGTGTTGCCAAAAAACAACTAAATTTCTTCTTCCATCTTCACACACAGAAAAGTTAATGTGGAGAAAAACAATTCGGAGTCTGCTCTTCTATCTACTGCTAGAGAACACTACAGAAAGGAATCCCATGAGCTTTAAATCAAGTAATTGGGCTAAATAAAACTTCTGGGCTGAGATGTAATGTGGTCTCATGAAATTCCTAGAATATAGAACAGTTTTGGTGACAACTGAGATAAAAATAATTTCAAATTAGCTCTGAGATATACTTTCCTCAAACGATATAAGGAATATTTATTGAGCATCTGCTAGCCACCAGACACTGTTCTGGAGACAGTCACCGAAGATAGAGAAGCGGGAAAAACAGTAAGTCCCAGTCTTGGGAGAACTTCCATCCAATGGAGGAGTAGAATCTTTACCAATTCCTCCAACCCTCTCCTCTAAAATGTCAAATAATGGTTAGGTGCTTTTAAAAAGTTTTGAGGAAAAATCTGCCACTTAGTAACTATGAACCCTAGGCAAGTAAAATTTATTTACACTGTTATTTAATCTCTTTGGATATTATTATCCTTAAAATTAGTGGTCTTCTCACAAGTACTACAGGATAGCAGGAAAAATTGTATTGTGACCTGATAGTTCATATACAGAGACAGGTTTAAATAACCCTAATGATTCCATTCACCAGTTTCTCTACCTACAGGACCTAGGAGGAAACACAAATGTCTTGCTTCCTCTCTCAGCTGAGGCTGAGCTTGTTCATGAAAACTCCCAAAAGTGGCTCTACCTTCTTGCTTATTCTTTCTTATTTTTTAAAAATTTTATTATGAAATATTTGACAGGCAGAAAGGTGTAAAAATAACAGAGCAGCCGGGCGCGGTGGCTCAAGCCTGTAATCCCAGCACTTTGGGAGGCCAAGGCGGGTGGATCACGAGGTCAAGAGATTGAGACCATCCTGGTCAACATGGTGAAACCTCGTCTCTACTAAAAATACAAAAAATTAGCTGGGCATGGTGGCGCGTGCCTGTAATCCCAGCTACTCAGGAGGTTGAGGCAGGAGAATTGCCTGAACCCAGGAGGCGGAGGTTGTGGTGAGCCGAGATCGCACCATTGCACTCCAGCCTGGGTAACAAGAGTGAAGCTCCGTCTCAAAAAAAAATAACAGAGCATAGCATAAGTAAAAGTATAAAAATAACAGAAATATACCTAAAGCAATGAAAACATTAACAAACCTGAAGAAGCTGCCTGTGCAACTGGCCCACACCCCAGAGTTAACCACCATCTTGAATTTACTAATCGTTCCCATGTAGTACTTCATGCATTTACTTAATATTTACATATAACTAAAAACATGTCAGGTATTATTTTGCATGTTTTTATACTATACATAAATGACACTAGACTCACTGAGGTCTTCTGTAATATGCTTTGTTCATTCAGCATTATGCTTACATGATCCATCCACGCCCTAGTTCACATATTTTAAAAGATATGTTACCTTCATATACAGCACATCACAATGTGGTCATAAATTTTCCTGATACTAAAGTTGTAGTAAGTATTCCTATATATGTTTTCACACAAAAAACATTTCTATTCAAATTAGTTAAATTACTCTGAATGTTTGATGCCACAGCTAAGTTTTCAAATTTTGGTGTTGGTAAAATGTTGTTCATGTGTCTCACTAAGTAATTTAAATATATATAAAAGGCTAAAAGTTTATGCCTGAGCATGGTTTTAGATAAAGCCATTAACTATGATGTGTCGCATTTTATTTCTGGAGATGGTCTCACTCACCCAAGCTAGAGCACAGTGGCCCAATCATGGATCACTGCAGCCTTGATCTACTAAGCTCAAGCTATCCTCCCACCTCGGCCTCCCGAGTAGCTGGGACTCCACACACGTCACTGCACCCAGCTAATTTTTGTACTTTTTATAGAGATGGGGTTTTACCATGTTGCCCAGGTTGGCCTTGAACTCCTGGGCTGAAGCAATCCTCCCACCTTAGCCTCTCAAAGTGCCGGGATTACAGACATGAGCCACTATGCCCAGCCAATGTGTTGTACTTTCATTAATAATTCACTGGACAATACTTTCTAATTTCCACTGTGATTTCTTATTTGACGCACAGACTATTTAGAAGCATTTGTGCATTTCCCAGGCACTCTTTGGTTTTGATTCCTAGCTTATTAACACATGGTCAGAGAGCATGTTCTGTATGATTTCAATGCTCTAAAGTATATTTTCTTTTTTTTTTTTTGAGACGGAGTTTTGCTCCTGTTACCCAAGCTGGAGTGCAATGGCACGATCTCGGCTCACCGCAACCTCCGCCTCCTGGGTTCAGGCAATTCTCCTGCCTCAGCCTCCCGAGTAGCTGGGATTACAGGCATGCACCACCATGCCCAGCTAATTTTTTGTATTTTTAGTAGAGACGGGGTTTCACCATGTTGACTAGGATAGTCTCGATCTCTTGACCTCGTGATCCACCAGCCTCGGCCTCCCGAAGTGTTAGGATTACAAGCGTGAGCCACCGCGCCTGGCCTCTGAAGTATGTTAAGACTATGATCTATATATAGTCATTTCTGATAAATATCACATATGCACTTGAAAAGGATGCATATTTTTGCAATTGTTGGGAAGGGTGTTCTATATATGACAATCAATTCACATTTAATTGTTATTCAATATTTTACATCCTTACTGATCTGCTCAATTACTGAAGGAGATGTGCTGAAATCTTTGTAACTGTCTAAATATTCAACAAGAGTAGAATTGGGATCAACTGCAGTGTATTCATACAATGCAATATTATATAGAAATGAAAATAAATACTGCAACTTACAAAAACATGAATGAATTTCACAAACAAGCCGAGCCAAAAAAATCAGACATGAACAAATATACATTGCATTTAATTCCCTTTACATACCAAGTTCGAAGACAGATATATCTAATCTGTGACAGCAGAGCTCACAGGAGTAGTTATGCAGTTAATGGCTAGAAGAGGCCATGAGAGAAACCTCTGAGTGCACACACTTTATTTCTTGACATGAGAAGTTAGACAGGCATGTTCACTATGTGGAAATGCACTAAGCTGTCTATTTACAATGTTTATTATTTCATGAATATATATTAGACTTTAAGTCTAATTCACAAAATTAAAAATCAAACTCTAACTAAAAGTCTAATTCACAAATGCTAAAATTTACATAAACATATACACATTAACATGTATATGCATAAAGTATTTCTGGAAAGATACAAAAAGCTGGCAACAACTATTGCCTCTGAGGAGGAGAAGCCTGAAACAACTTATGCCAAAAAGAAAGAATGTGAAAGATCACAAAATTCAGCCTGAAAGGACAGGCCTGCTGGGCTAGCCCTGTTAGAACAACTTGAGAATCAATACATTATATTAGTAATAAATTAGAAATTACAAAGAAAACCAAAAATCGTGTATCCTTGCTGATATAGGTAAATAAATAAAGTGAATAGTTGCTAAATAACTGGATAGTTTCATAGTCACAGAGCACCTTTCCACAAAATATTCACTAATTACAAAGGACAAAAAAGTTGAGACGGAGTCTCATTCTGTCGCCCAGGCTGGAGTATAGTGGCACCATCTCGGCTCACTGCAATCTCCGCTCCCCAGATTCAAGCAATTCTCCTGCTGCATCCTCCTGAGCAGCTGGGATTACAGGCACTGGCCACCGTGCCTGGGCTTTTTTTTTTTTTTTTTTTAAGACACTGTCTTGCTCTGTTGTTCAGGCTGGAGTGCACTGGTGCAATCATAGTTCACTGCAGCCTCAACCTCGCAGCCTCAACCTCCCACCCTCAGCCTCCCAAGTAGCTAGGACTACAGGCCTGTGCCACCATACCTAGCTAATTAAAAAAAAATTTTTTTTGGCCGAGCGCAGTGGCTCATGCCTATAATCCCAGCACTCTGGGAGGCCGAGGCGGGTGGATCACCTGAGGTCAGGAGTTCAAGGACAATCTGACCAACAAGGCAAAACCCCGTCTCTACTAAAAATACAAAAAGTAGCCAGGCATGGTGGTGCATGCCTGCAATCCCAGCTACTCAGGAGGCTGAGAAATGAGAACAGCTTGAACCTGGGAGACGGAGGTTGCAGTGAGCCGAGATCATGCCAGTGCACTCCAGCCGGGGTGACAGAGCAAGACTCCATCTCAAAAATAAAAATTAAAAAAATTAAAAGCCCTTGTTTCTTTTTTTCAGAGACAGGGTCTCACTATGTTGCCCAGGCTGGTCTCTAACTACTGGCTCAGGCATTCCTCCCGCTTTTGTCTCTAAAAGTGCTGGGATTAGACTTGGCCCACTGTGCCCACCTCCAGAAAGTAACTTTATAATTAACTTTTGGCCCTGGTAAACCCAATCTTAATCAAGTGATCAAAGTGAATGCAAGTAACAGAAGGAACCAAAATTGTACCGTGCTTAGCAGGATACAAAGAGAAGATCTCTAACCTGAATCTAATAATGAAGAAATACCATGCAAATGCAAATTGAGAAACATTCTACAATGTAACTGAACTGCAATCTGCAAAAGTGTCAAAGTCATGAAAATCAGGGAAAGACTGAAGAACTGTTCTACAGTGAAGAGGATTAAAGAAACATGGTAACTAAGTATAACCTGTAAGTCTGAAAAGATACATTCTCTACAAAAAGCATTGGAACAAAAGGTAAAATGTGTACAGGGTCTGAGGACTAGACAGTAATAATGTTATCAATGTTAATTTTCAGGTTTGATTGTTGACTTGTGGGCTATATGAGGAAATGTCCTTGTAAGAAACACACACTCGGTATGTATCAGTGCATAAAGGGGTATTATTTGGCAACTTATTCTCCAGTGGCTGGGGTGGGAAGGGAGAAGGTTCTCTGTATTATACTGCACCTTTTCTATAGGCTTGGAGCGGGTTAAATAAAAGATTGGAGAAATAAATTTTAGTGCCAACTATAAAAATACATAATCATAGACACTGGTCACAAAAAGCCATTTTGACAAACAGACTTAAAACTGGGTAAATAAGTAAGAAGAAAGTTACATGTAACTGTAAGGATAAAGCATGTTAATGCCAGCCAGTCAAAAAACAGTTTCAGGAATTTAGTCTATAATAAAGATTAAATTTCAGAATAGCAGGGAAAGATAAACCATTTAATGAATTTCTTGAGATTCCTAAAAAGTCATCTAGAAAAAAATTAGGCTGTATCTATACCTCATACTATATGACTCAAAATGATCTGAAATGATTCTAAATAGGTCAAAGATTGAAATGTAAATAAAACCATAATGAAAAAAATGCTAATTAAAGTTGTATGAAGAATATATTGTTCATAATGGCAAATATCCAAGTTGCTAATACTTACTGGCCAGGTTATAGGAAAAGGGTTCTCATTATGTTTTACAGAAACCATAAGCTGGCACAACTGTGTTACAGAAAGAGTAACTGCGCAACATCTACCAAAATTACAAACATTTACCAAAATTACAAACAAAGGTACCCTGTTTCTCCAGCGGTACCACTTACTGAAATTCATTCTAAAGATACATTTGCAGATACCCAAATTAACACAAATAAGTTATTTGCTGAAGTAATCCTATGTCTATTAATGGGGGACCAATGAAATAAACTATGAAAACTGATACAATGGAATACCATGTAGGTATATATAGAAGGGAGGGGCAGAAGAGAAGGAAATTTTCTATATACTGATATAGAAAGATAGCTAACATACATTCTTAAGAGCAAGCTGCAGAATAGTATACATAACTTGACAGTTGTTATGTTTACTTAAATGCATAGAGACATCTGGGAAGAATACATATGAAAGTAGTAACAATAATTACCTATGTGGGGTAAGATTTCAGGAAAAAGAATTTGGACAAATAAAAGCCCAAGGATGGGAGGCCAACATTTCAGCATATCTTTTAATATTTTTTGGTGTTTTATTAATTTTTTTTAATGTTCTTTATCTTTTTCTTGTTTTGGTTTGAGACAGTCTCACTCTGTTGCCCAGGCTGGAATGCAATGGCACAGTCTTGACTCACTGCAACCTCGGTCTCCCAGGTTCAAGTGATTCTCATGTCTCAGCCTCCTAAGTATCTGGGATTGTAGGCGCATGCCACTATGCCCAGCTAATTTTTGTATTTTTAATAGAGACAGGGGTTTCACCATGTTGGCCAGGCTGATCTGGAACCCCTGACCACAAGTGATCTGCCTACCTCAACCTCCCAAAGTTTTGGGATGACAGGTGTTAGCCACCACACCTGGCCTACTTTCTTTATAAAAGAAATTTAATGACTTTTTAAATTTTTATTTTTTTGTTTTTAAAATTATATAAAAAATGTATTACCTATTCAAAAACTCTTAAAAAAACTCCCGGGGTGTTTGTTTAAGTCATAGGCCTTTGCTCTCTCTCTTTTCTTTCCATCCTAGCATATCGCTGCTCTTTCTTTTTTATGTGGCTAGCATTCCAGCGGATAGAGGTGTCTGACCAACAGAGTTGGAACCTGCACCAGCCATATACTGTTGGAGAATAAAACAAAACAGAAACAAGCCTATGTAATTACAGCTGTCTATGCCAACAGTCTGATGACCAATCTTTCACACTTAAAACTTAAAGAAGTTATACGTTTTTAACTGCTTGTAGAAGAAAATCACATACTCCTTGGTTCTCCATGCATGTCATGCTGATACTGATCACTTGACCTTAAAAATGCTCCCAGTGTTTCTGAAAGTGAATAGGCATAGAGCCTTTAAATATGAAATCTAGAGTTCTTACTGAACGTAAGATGTTCCACTCAATGCTACCTTATGAAACAAGCCCTAGAATGAAAATAGCTTATTACCAAATCTTATTCAACCTGAGATATACTCTGAGGCTGGACATGCACTTTAAAAGGAAAAGAGAAAATCATTAATAAAACTTCCCCTGAAAGAAAGCAATGAGCACCTCTTTTTATCGTAATATTTTTTCTCTCTGTTTCCTACTTCCACAAACTCGTCTTTCATTACAGATTATGTCTTTCCAAGAAGACTATTTGGCAGCAAACTGCTGACAAAGTATTGATGGCAGTCCTCCTTACACACAGCCTATTAGCACACACTGGCATTATAAATCACACACACTCAGTGTCATGCACAGTAACCAAACAGTTACCTAACAACTAAGGGTATTACAAATCCATTGAACTAATCTTTGAATATATACTGACAATTAAATTCCATTATGGTTTCTAACTTTAAACCTAAAGGCAGACAACACTGAAATCGAGTGTCATCCACTGTGCCCTCACATATGCCATGAAATGTCATTTATATTATATAGTTCATTTCCAATTACTGAGTACACCAGCCAGAGCATCTATCACTTACATTAAAACAAGCAGAACCCAGCAGCAGAGCAGTGGAAGGCATCACATGGTTTAAATGGATTTCTCACCTCTCAAATATCAAGGAGTCCTCTTTCCTGTAACATCTCACTAAGGGGGTTGTTGGCCTTTTAACAAAGGAAGCTGCTCCAGTTGAAAGAAACATTCAAAAGACAAGACATGCTGCAAAGCACAGCTCAGAGCTAGAGACATCTGCCCCTTGTGTTAAAATATAAAACAGTAAAAGATCCTTTATATGAAAAATAAACACATGTAAAAACAGAGCTTTTGTCAATGTTACTAACAAAGAATTTATATTAATATCTAAGGAGCCCTTGTTTAGGCGCATGTCTCACAGGAATTAGGGAGCCCTCTTGTCCAGAAGATCTATTAATTTCCCAGTCTTTAAGACCAAAGAAACCTTTCTTGAAATCATTGCTTAGAGCCCCACAGTTAAACCAGCCATCAAGCACAAAGCTATGTTCAACTGTGTTCCACTGTCTGTGTCCATGTCTGCTACTCATGCATAACCACGAGGATTAGTACAAGCTAAAATTCATGGATACGCAGAAATGCACATTCCAGCGATCTGCCTACAACCATGACATGATGATCTTTAAAACAAGAATCACAAAAACATCCCTAATCCTGTGTTCAAAAAAGCTTTTACTGTCAAAAGAAAACTTTAATAACTGACTCTTGGTAATTAACACATGATAGAGCCACCACTAACCTATTAACAATATTGCCATATTCTATAATTTGAGTGTATAAATTAATTATAGAAGGAATTGTAGGAAATCATTTTCTAGTTCTACCATCAAATTTATGTCAGTGAGGCTAACAAGAGAAACCGTCAGTGTTCTAACTGGCAGTAAATAATTATTGGGAAATTAATGAAACAGTGCCCAAGAAAATTCAATCTGACTACACAGAAGAAAAGATAGTGGAATCAACCCCTAGGGAATTTACAGAGGCTACTGTCTCTGCATTAGTAAAAAAAAAATCAGTATCTGGTATTTATACTTCAAATCAGGCTCTAGAACAATGGTTCTTAACTTTTGCTACAAACTACCCCATCTCAAATGTGCATGCTATGCAAACTACTGCATAAGGCCATGCAAGGTGGCTCACGCCTGTAATCCCAACACTCTGGGAGGCCAAGGTGGGCAGATTACATGAGGTCAGGAGTTTTGAGACCAGCCTGGCCAACATGGTGAAACCCTGTTTCTACTAAAAATGCAAAAATTAGTTGGGCATAGTTGCACATGCCTGTAATCCCAGCTACTTGGGAGGCTGAGGCAGGAGAATCACTTGAACCCCAGAGGCAGAGGTTGCAGTAAGCTGAGATCGTGCCACTACACTCCAGCCTGGGAAACAGAGCACCACTTCGTCTCAAATAAAAAAAAAAAAAAAAGAAAGAAAGAAAGAAAGAAAGAAAGAAAAAACACAAGATAAAGGATGTTTAAAAACTAACCAAATATCAACAGCAAAATGAAGGGACACTTAGAAAATTAACTGCCATTATACACACAATGTCAAGTAATTTGACATAATCTCTTCTTCAAAATTCACCAACCCATCATGTGAGCCTATGTATACAGCTCCTAGTAATGGATAATGTAGGCAAACTTACATGAAGAAAGAATTCCATTACTATAAGCTATCATTAGGCAGCTTATATATCTACAGAAAATTCATGAATAATAACCAACAGCTTTAATTGCATTACCACATAACTTGTCCATATACGATGGAACTCATCTCATGCAATATCGTGAAACCTGCTAGACAAGTGAGTGAAAACAAATGTGAAAGCTTTTATTTTGGTTCTAACGTACTGCATAATCAAATTTAAAAACAACTAAAATGTGGATTAAATCCAAAAACTAAAATTTCATTAAATAGCATCGTAAGATTTTCACGACTAGGTGCAGTATCTCACGCCTGTAATCCCAGCACTTTGAGAGGCCGAGGTGGGTGGATCACAAGGTCAGGAGTTCGAAACCAGCCTGGCTCTACTGGAAATACAAAAAATTAGCCAGGAGTGGTGGTGGGAGCCTATAATCCCAGCTACTTTCGAGGCTGAGGCAGGAGAATCACTTGAACCTGGGAGGAGGAGGCTGCAGTGAGCTGACTCTGCCTCAAAAAATAGTAATAAAATAAAAAAGATTTTCACTTACTAAAAAATACAGAAAATGTTTTCTAATCTGCATTGGGCTTTTTTAGTTGTAATTTACATATGAAATGCAGAGATTTTGGGATACACTGTTTAGCTTTCATAAAGGTATAAGCTCAAACCCAAAATATTTCTACCACTCAAGAAAGTTCTCTCAAGCCCTTTCCCAGTCAATCCTCCCCCTAGCCATAGAAAACCTCTATCTAACTAGCTAGCTAATTTTGGAGACAGTTTCTCACTCTGTCGCTCAGGGAGTGCAGTGTAGTATGATCTCAGCTCACTGCAACCTCCACTTCCCCTGCTCAAGTGACCCTCCTACCTCAGCCATGCACCAAAATACTCAGCTAATTTTTATTTTTTATTTATTTATTTATTTTGGTAGAGACAAGGTCTCGTTTCAGTATGGGGCCCAGACTGGTCTTGAATTCCTGGGCTCAAGGGATCCTCCCAACTCAGCCTCCCAAAGTGCTGGGATTACAGATGTGAGCAACCATGTCCTGCTACTATTCTGATTTCCATCACAGATTAATCATAGGGTAGATTTATATTTAACATTTTAGGAAACTTTCAAACTATTCAAGAGGTTGTATCATCTTCATTGCCACCAACAATGTATGAGAACTCCTTGCATTGCTGACATCCTTGCCAACATTCAGGGTTATCCATCTCTTCCATTTAGCCATTTTAAAGGCTGTTTTTGGCATCTTATTGTGACCTTAATTTGCATTTCCCTGATGACCAATAATGATAACCATTTTTTCATGGACTTATCTGCCATTAATGTGTCTCTGTTTAAGACTGTCAATTTTTAAAAATGGATTTGGTCTCATACTATGAATGCTGTATGCTGGAAAATATTTTTTAAATGTATTCTGCATCTAATTGCTTTCTCAGACATACGAGTTACAAATATTTTCTTACAATCTGAAGCTGCCCTATTTTCGTAATAATGTCTTTTGATAAATTCCAATTTTTTTCATTTATAGTTAGTACTTTCTATCTCCTCATCAAGAAATCATTGTCTACATGAAAGTAAAGATGCTCTCCTGTGTTCTTCTAGAAGTTTTTATAGGTTTGAGCTTAAATTTAGATCAATGATCCATCTCAAATTAATGTATGGTATGAGGTTGGGTTAGATTCTGTTTTTCACATATGGATTATCCAGTTGTTCCAGCCCATTTATGAAAACATTTTGTCCCCTTGAAAATAATTTGATAATATATGTGTGGATTCATTTAATTTTGCATTCAGGAGATTTAAAGTACATCTTAGTCCACAGAATCACTGGCATTTTAATCTTACTTTGTGCAGTATTACCAATTTTGGAAAGTATTTCCTACTATTAATATATTTCATATTTACATGAAACGAAATATTGGTGTAATGTTTACAAATTCAGATGTTTTTTCCATTTCAGTTATACAATTACATTTCTTAAATATGTAGTTATTTGATATGTATGCATACACATTAAAACTTGTGACACTTGTAATGGCTAATGTTCGTGTTTATAAAACATGAAAATTTTCAGCTATTAATATAATTGCTTGCTGGTATATTATAACAGATAAAATGTATATAACAAAAATAATCATATAAAATGACACATTTCCTCAAATCTCCAACCTCACCTACCATACAGTTGCTCCTCTGGTTCAATGTAAAATTTTCCTCAAAAGTTAATATGTTTTAAGTTATTATTTTAAAGAAAGAGGGTCTTGCTGTGTTACCCAGGTTGCAGTGCAGTGGCTATTCACAGGGCTGATCATTGCACACAACAGCCTTAAACTCCTGGGTTCAAGCGATCCTCCCGCCTCAGCCTCCCAATTATTAATGGCTGGGACTATAGGCACATATCATTGTGCCTGTGTTTTTCTTTTTACCTCTATCTTTAAAAACAATTTGGGGGGGGCGGGCCGCATAGAGACAGGATCTCACTGGGTCCCCCAGGCTGGTCTCAAACCGCTGGCCTCTACCTCCAAAATACTAGGATTACAGGCATGCTCTACCACACTTGGCTATTATAAGAGATACTTTCTAAACCATAGGAAAATTAGCTGGGTGTGGTGGCAGATACCTGTAACTCCAGCTACTGGGGAGGCTGAAGCAAGAGAATGTCTTGAACCTGGGAGTCGGAGGTTGAAGTGAGCTGAGATCGTGCCACTGCACTCCAGCCTGGGCAACAAGAGCAAAGCTCCATCTCAAAAACACCACCACCAACACACAGAGAAATCTGAAATCTCTAACATAGATACCAGGCAGGGGTAGTAGTCATGGTATAGAGAATAGCATATTCTCACCATCAAAGGTGAAATTTCACAGGCCAATTAGGATATCAATTTAAAATGATAGGGCCAGGGTCTCTTTTACATAAATCTGAGCCTGGCCCAGGAAACATCCTAGAAAAAAATTACTTGCCTGTGCCTCTGACATGGGCTGGACCACATCAATGGGGGTAGGGGACAAAAGCCAGTAAAGGATAAAATGATTCCTGTCTGATCGTGTCTTCAGTACCTAGTTCTCCCTCTTGATTTATACAGGAATGGTGGCAGCCATGAGAGATAATGAGTTAAGATTAAAGAACGCAAGTGCCTGTGGTCCTGGGGCTTAGTAAAACTCTATTTCTTTTTTTTTTTTCCTTTTCTTGAAACGGAGTTTCACTCGTTACCCAGGCTGGAGTGCAATGGCACGATCTCGGCTCACCACAACCTCCGCCTCCTGGGTTCAGGCAATTCTCCTGCCTCAACCTCCTGAGTAGCTGGGATTACAGGCACACACCACCATGCCCAGCTAATTTTTTGTATTTTTAGTAGAGACGGGATTTCACCATGTTGACCAGGATGGTCTTGATCTCTTGACCTCGTGATCCACCTGCCTCGGCCTCCCAAAGTGCTGGGATTACAGGCTTGAGCCACCGTGCCCGGCAGAGTAAAACTCTATTTCAATAAAAACTAACATACTAGAAGTACTAGAAGAATGGTAACACTGGCAGCATAATTTAAAAATGTCCCTTAATCCCCACATAAAAACAGATCAATTTGAGAGTCAAAGCAAATTGTTGCTGACAACACAACAAGATTCAGAAACAAGGCATCTCTACAAACCACAAAATATAAGCAGTTGGGAAGGGATAAACTACCATCAGCAATAAGATCTCTGGATATGAGCAGGAGAGAAGACAGAATCAATCAATGAGATATGGGATACCTAAGATCAGGAGGATCCTAAAATAGCTACCAGGCAATCAGGGAGGCCAATGTATTAAGAGCAGTGAAACTTGGTGGGGTTGCCCATGCCAACAGCAGGTAAGAAACCCTAGGGACCTGGTAGGGCTAAAGGGACTGAAGTCATCTAGCCACTTTTGAGCTCTTCAAAACCAGCTCACAATAGCTCCCTGCGAGCACAAGGAGCCAAAGCAGGGGGGAAACTACCAGCAATGGAATATAAATTCTGCAAAAAATAAAAAAAAATTAAAGAAACAAGAAGACCCAAATGAAAGTGAACAAGAGGAATAGAGTCAGAAAATTACAGCAAGCTGCCATTTTTTAAACACTGCATGAAAACAACAGAAGGGGGGGCTCTGTAAAGTTAAAAATTCAAGAAAATTAAATTCACATAAAAACAAGCAAAAGCAAAGTACATTGTATAAACTTCATATAATGTTACAATTTTAAAAAGAGAATATGGAATAGAATAACACCCCTATAGGCAAGGACAGCAGAACAACAACTGAGCTCATAAAAAACAAAAGACCATAATGTACTATTTCAAAACATGTGAAAGTTATTATTACATCTAACCATAATAAAGAAATTATTAAATTATACCAGATAATAGACAGTAACATAAATCAGAAGCAAGAAAACTCAGAAATGAAGTGACAGACATAAATAATTTCAAAAATGAAGACTAAACCTGAAGCAATATAAAAGTAAGTGAACACGGCTGGCAATGTCTTAAGAAAAAGACAGCCAGGTGCAGTGGCTCACACCTGTAATCCCAGCACTTTGGGAGGCTGAGGTAGGAGGATCACAAGGTCAGAAGTTTGAGACCAGCCTGACCAACATAATGAAACCCCGTTTCTACTAAAAATACAAAAATTAGCCGGGCGTAGTGACAGGCGCCTATAATGCCAGGTACTCAGGGGGCTGAGGCAGGAATCGCTTGACCCTGGGAAGCAGAGGTTGCAGTGAGCAAAGACCGCAACATTGCACTCCAGCCAGGGCAACACAGCGGGATTCCGCCTCAAAAAGAAAAAAAAAAAAAAAAAAAAAA
>NW_022436983.1:2769171-2816671 GCF_009761245.1 Sapajus apella
AGGAAGGAGAGGAAGGAGAGGAAGGAGAGGAAGGAGAGGAAGGAGAGGAAGGAGAGGAAGGAGAGGAAGGAGAGGAAGGAGAGGAAGGAGAGGAAGGAGAGGAAGGAGAGGAAGGAGAGGAAGGAGAGGAAGGAGAGGAAGGAGAGGAAGGAGAGGAAGGAGAGGAAGGAGAGGAAGGAGAGGAAGGAGAGGAAGGAGAGGAAGGAGAGGAAGGAGAGGAAGGAGAGGAAGGAGAGGAAGGAGAGGAAGGAGAGGAAGGAAGGAAGGAAAGAAAAAGAGAAGTCAGAAGAAAACATTTAAAAGTCAAAAGAAAATATGAAAAGGATTAAGGAGAAAGTGACAAATATTACAAACAGGCACTGGGCATGGTGACTCACACCTGTAATCCCAGTGATTTGGGAGGCCCAAGTAGGAGGACAGGAGTTTGAGACCAGCCTTGGCAATATAGCAAGACCCTGTCTCAACAAAAAATTAAAAATTAGCTGGGCAGGCCGGGCACGGTAGCTCATGCCCATAATCCCAGCACTTTGGGAGGCCGAGGCGGGTGGATTGCCTGAGGTCAGGAGTTCGAGACTAGCCTGACCAACATAGTAAAACCCAGCCTCTACTAAAAATACAAAGAATTAGCTGGACGTCGTGGCGGGCGCCTGTAATCCCAGCTACTCAGGAAGCTGAGGCAGGAGAATCACTTGAACCTAGGAGGTGGAGGTTGTGGTGAGCCAAGATCTCGCCACTGCACTCCAGCCTGGGCAACAAGAGCAAGACTCCGTCTCAAAAAAAAATAAAAATAAAAATTGGTTGGGCATGATGGTATATGCCTATAGTCCCAGCTACTCGGGAGGCTGAGGCAGGAGAATTGCTTGAACGCGGGAGACGCAGGCTGCAGTGAGCCGAGGTCGTGCCACTGCACTCCAGCCTGGCACCTCGTGACGGAGTGAGACTCTGTCTCAAAAAAAAAAAAAAAAAAAAAAAAGATAAAGAAGTAATTATAAATCTGGACCCAGTGGCTTACGCCTGCAATCCCAGCACTTAGGTAGGCCAAGGCAGGTGGATCACTTGAAGTCAGGAGTCCGAGACCAGCCTGGCCAACATGGTGAAACCCCGTCTCTACTAAAAATACAAAAAAATTAGCCGGGTATGGTGGTGGGAGTCTGTGGTCCCAGCTACTTGGGAGGATGGGGCAGGAGGATCAGTTGAACCAGGGAGGCGAGGTTGCAGTGAGCCAAGATCATGCCACTGCACTCCAGCCTGGGCAAAGCGCAAGGCTCCATCTCAAAAAAAGAAAAAGAAGTAGTAATTATAGGATATTCTAATTTTATCACCCTTGTGTCCTTGAGAACCAGAAATCAGTCTGAAAGGAAAGAGACAGAGATGGAAGAGTTGACATTAAATAAAAACTCTGTAATCCTGGGTTTAAATGAAAAATATCAGCATGTTGTATCATTATAACTTGTAAAGCATCATATATAATATTTCCCAGCTCTGTCCACTCCAGCTATAGATATTTTCACATCATTAGTATATAAATCAAGAGGCCCAGACATAATAAACCGTCCAGCAGCAATGAGACTCAAATGTTCTAGATTATGCTCTTGAAATAACATTTCTCACTAGAAGAAACCAGGGATTTCAGAAGAAATGCTGATTATGCGTCTTTTCCAAGAAATGTACAAGATAAGGATGGAACACGTTGGCACAGAGATAGTAAGGAGACTATCAAAGATTCCCAAGATCATGTCAGAAGGACTCAGGAGCCAATAAGAGGCTCCTACTAACCAACGATGGGATAATCTGGCTCCAATAAGGATTAGGAATTGCAATTAGCTGAAATCCATCAAATAGGTTTTAAAAATACTCCAATGTATTATTTGAAAACTGGGTAAATAAAGGGAGGCAACCAAGCCTTTATTCTGTCTTTCCTATATAAAATGTGCAACTGGGTAACAAAACAGTAGGTGACAGACAGCACTACCATACAAAATTATTCCAGCTAATAGGCCGGCTGTGGTGGCTCATGCCTGTAATCCCAGCACTTTGGGAGGCCAAGGCGGTCAGATCACGAGGTCAGGAGTTTGAGACCAGCATGGCCAACATGGTAAAACCCTGTCTTTAATAAAGATACAAAAAGTTAGCTGGGCAGAGTAGCGCACACCTGTAATACCAACTATTCATGAGGCAGAGGTTGCAGTGAGCCGAGCTCATGCCACTGCACTCCAGCCTAGTGACAAAGTGAGACTCTATCTCAAAAAAAAAAAAAAAAAGAAAAAAAAAAAGAAAAAAGAAAAGAAAACGGGTCATTGGTTTAAGTGCAGTGAGCCAAGATCGCACCATTTCCAACTGGGTGAAACAATGAGACTCCATCTCAAAAAAAAAAAAAAAAAAAAAAAAATTATCCCAGCTAATAAATGAAAATGGAATCCAATAATTAAAATCTTACAATTTTGAAAGTCTCAAGGAATTAACAGATATATGCTAAAAAAAATTTTTAAAAGAACAAAAATCAGGTATTATATACTTCCTGATAAAACTATCCTATACCACCTGTAATCACGCCCAAATGGAACAGACCTGATCCTCATCAAACCTCTGGATCCAGCTGCTAATGCACAAGAAACACAGGAGTCAGAGGCACATCTTTAAATATACTACACAATCAATAAAATCCAGATTGCAGTACACTATCTAGGTCAATTCTATGGCTCAGAATCAACAACAAAGAAAATCTAGGAAAATAAAGCAATGCAGGGAGAGATCTACATATTATTTTCTAATACATTCGGAAGACATATCATATGCATAATTAAACTATAGTGTACAGATATTCACACCTGGGTGACAAAATTATAATGGAATACAATTACTGTATATCGAAATAGTGATTGACAACTTAGGGAAAGAAGAAACTGTCATTGCAGGGGACCTCGAAGACAGCTGGCCATGTCCTATTTCTTGACCTGAGAGGTAGTTACACATTATAATTCATTAAGCTATACATATGTTTTGAGCAGTTGTATGTGTGTTATATTCTACAATCAAAAGGTTTTTAAAAAGAAAACACTAATCACATATATATCACCTGTATTCTGCTTAGAAAAAGGCAACAACTCCTATAATCCCAGCACTTTGGGAGGCCGAGGCAGGTGGATCATGAGGTCAAGAGATTGAGACCATCCTGGCCAACATGGTAAAACCCTGTCTCTACTAAAAAAATACAAAAATTAGCCAGGAGTGGTGGCGCGCGCATGTAGTCCCAGCTACTCGGGAGGCTGAGGCAGAATTGCTTGAACCCAGGAGGCAGAGGTTGCAGTGAGCCAAGATCGTGCCATTGCATTCCAGCCTGGTGCCTGGTGACAGAGCGAGACTCTGTCTCCAAAAAAAAGAAAAAGAAAAAGGTATCAGCTAAAGCTGTGGCAGCCACAGGAAGAAACTCAGGAGAAGGGACACGCATCTAAAGGACAAGTCCAGTCAGGATAAAGGTGAACTTTCTGACTCAGACTTCAGCTGGAGACCAGATGCCACAGATGCATACATGAGCAGATAAAAGATGGATTTTTACCAAAGCTCACAAATTTACACATTCCATAATTATGGAGCTTCTAGCTAAAAGACAAAATAGCATCCAAACAGAAAGAACTAAATTAGAAAATGTATGTAAGAAAACAGAAACATAATATAAGAAAGCAGCTGGAACTGTCACAGCATTCTACAAAAGGAAGAATATCTGCTTAGCACGTAACAGGTCATCCCTTCCCAGTCTGGGTTGATCAGAATGATGACATCCTTGGATTAAGAATGTAGCCCAGCAAACTAAAATTTAAGAACAATTCAGAAATATAAGAAGCAAAAAACATTGATGAGGGAACTTGCATTAACTCATATTCATAATAAATGCCACAGACATAAAGTTTCTGAGGTCTGAAAAGTCTTAAAGGAGTCTTCATTCCCCTCTTCTCTCACACATCAAACCCCAAGCTGAAAACCAGGAAATCCCAGACCTCCTGTCTTCAACTGTCCTCTATAGAAAATTACACAGGAAAAGTTTAAGCACAGGTTTTAAAATTATGAAGGCTTGGGTTCAAAATCTGGCTCTTGTATGTGACCTTAGGAAAATTACTGAACATCTCTGAGCCTCTATTCCCAATCTGCAGAACTAGAATCATTTCTGTCTTCCCTTACAAGGTAACATTACAAGGAGTTCTTCCATCCCCAGTACATCTAATAATTACCTGAAATTATTCCACTCACTTCTAACTGTTCTCTATCTACACATGGCTGACAGCAAAAACACATTTTTGTTGCGAAGCAGATAAATGCTGCTTTTTAACTTCACATCCCTCCCCTCTACCACTACTCTGATAGCATTCTGGGTCAGACCTCTCATACAGTTCATGTAACCTGTCTCAGTAGCTTCCCAATTTGTACTATCTCTAATCTTTCTTAAAGAGTAATTCTGGTCATGTACTCATCTGCTAAAAAGCCATCATGGTTCCCCAATGACGAAGACATAAAATCTAGCTTCTCAGCTTTTAGAGCTCAGCACACCTTTCCAGTTCTATTTCTAACCACTCTCTTTACCAAACCAAGCTAGACTCCAATATTCAACAAAAATATTCTGCCTCTATTCTTTGTCTAAAAAGTTTTTCTATTCTCCAAATTATTTTCAACCTTGTGAGTCCCACCCTAAAAAGCTCCTACTTTGACTAAGTCCTTCCCTCAGAAACCATTCTCACACTTCCCCAAGCCCTATTCTCTGCAGGGTATGTTGGGACCCGAAAGGCATTGCTCACTTTGAACCACTCTGTGTGCAGATGCCATATCTTATTCATATTCTTACATTCAACAAACACATATTAAGCTCCCACTGTGTGATGCACTGTAAAGCCCTGAAGCTATAGCACTAAACAAAACAGGCAGATGTCTCTCCCATCATGGAACTGGCCATTCTTGATGAGGAGACTGATTTATTTCCTTTTCCTCCTGCACAATGGATTGTTCTTCATACAGTATTTATTTAATAAATGCTGGCTGAATTTAATAAAAACATTTCAAAAGACCAATTAACACATGGGGAAATTTAAAGTAAATCACTGGAAACTCTCATTTATACTCTAACCTGGAAATCAGATATATTCTAGCAGGGCTTCTCTTTTTCAGAAACACGTCTAAATGTTCGAATTCATCAAAAGTCCCTCAAAGTGCCTGGGCTGGAGAAGTCCCCAGGCCTACTCTTCCCAAACCCCCCATCGAAGGAAAGTCGCCTCATCCAGTCTCTTTGGGTGGCCATGCTTGGTTTTATGTGACTCTGGCCTAGGGCTTCCCACTTACTGTATGAGGAGTGACCCACTGACCCAAAAGGCAGCCAAATCTTGAGCAGACAAAAACACATACGGTACAGGATAAAAATATAATCTCGCCCAAATTCTGTCGGTTTAAAATAATGGCAACTAAGTAATATTAGGAAAAGAAAGATGCAAGATGCCGAACAAAATCTTTATGAAATACTTTTGATCATGAACTCATCTGCTAAATCATCTCTCAAGTAGAAACAGGAGCCCAGAGCTTCTCTCACAGAACCTCCCTTTGGACATCTTCCATAGTGATCCCCCAAAATGTTCTACCTTAAAACATGACTTAAGTAACTATTGACCAAGGCCGGCACAGTGGCCCACACCTATAATCCCAGCACTTTGGGAGGCCAAGGCAGGCGGATCACTTGAGGTCAGGAGTTTAAGATCAGCCTGGCCAACATGGTGAAACCTTGTCTCTACTAAAAATACAAAAATTAGCTGGATGTGGTGGCAGGCAGCTGTAATCCCAGCTACTTGGGAAGATGAGGCAGAAGAATCACTTGAACTGGGAGGGTGGAGGTTGCAGTGAGCTGGGTTGGTGCCACTGCACTCCAGCCTGGGCAACAGACAAAACTCCGTCTCAAAAAACAAACAAAAATGACTGACAAGGCCAGGCATGGTGGCTCATGACTGTAATCCCAGCACTTTGGAAGGCTGAGGTGGGCAGGAGGTCAGGAGTTCTAGACCAGCCTGACCAACATGGTAAAACCCCGTCTCCACTGAAAATACAAAAGTTATCCGGGCATGATGGTACACACCAGTAATCCCACCTGCTTGTGAGGCTGAGGCAGGAGAATCAGTTGAACCCGGGAGGTGGAAGTTGCAGTGAGTCAAGATCATACCACTGCACTCCAGCATGGGCGACAGAGTAAGACCCTGTCTCAAAAAACAAAACAAAAAACTACTGACAAGATAAAAACTAAATAATCAGTTTGCTAAATTCCAAGTATTTACTCACATTTTTATTCATTCCTTTGGCGCCCTATTTACTGAATATCTAACTAAGTGCTAGGTCCTATGATAGTCACAGCATAAGACAAATTAGGTCTTGCTCTCAAATTTATTTTATTAGAGAAAGGCAAGCAAGAATGGAGCCCTCCAGTTCCTCCCACTTTCTTTCTTTGTGCTGACTGAGAAACACAGGATGCTTTTATAGTTCTGTGACTTGGACAGCTGCAAGTTTTGCCTTGAAGGCTTGAGCCCAAGCTGAGGGCTTAGACATTCCCAGGCACTGCTGAAACACTGCAAGATCAAATGTGGCAAAACTCACAGAAGTTGGCTCCGATCATGAATCCAATTCCTTAAACCCTCAAATAAACTCTATAACCTGACCTCTCCTCATGGACACACCTAAGTAGAATGTCTCTTGTCTCAATGTCTATCGCAAGTGTGGCACAGCCCTTTGTGTCTAAGTTCCCCTAATAAATGCTTTCTTATTTAGTGCTTCTGTTTAGTGCTTCTTTCTTTGGAATCCTAATCAGCACTATCTCAGGATTAAGTCAGTCCCCTTGCAGGAACACTCCTACCACCATGGCTTTTTGGGTAAATCCAACTGAGGGCTAGCCAGACAGAACAAGTAAACAAATAAACTAACAAGGTAATTTTGGATGATAATCAGTGCCATAAAAACAGTAAAGACATTAAAACTGGGCAGTATCTTAGAAAATGACTAAGAAGGAAAAGGGGTGGGGCCTGAATAAAATGGTAAGAAAAACCTCCCAGAATAGGTGCCATTCAAGCTGAGACCTGATGGAAAACTAGCCAATCACTCAGAGATACAGAACAAAGCCATCAAATAAAAAAAAAAAAAAATAGAGTCCACAATCCACACTGAACAGTACTATGGACCGCAAAGAATGTCAGAAATGTTTAAACTATTTTCTCCCTCAAGAGGTTTAAATTGCATTTCGGGAGGTAAATTAACTCAGAAACAAATTTTATGAAACTGTAGACACTAAGCTGAAGGCCAGAGATGCCCTGAGGACAAAGGGAAAAATGTGAACTGTCCTGCAGCCCACCAGTCACGTTCCCTCAAAGGCCAAGCCAGTGCCTCATTCTGGTACGTATGCTGCTGGAAACAGTACACAAACTATGCCTTTAAGCTTTCCAAACTGGAACCTGAAATTTTAAAAATTTTCATTAGTCCACACTTAGGAAATATGAATGCTTCCAGGCACACTGCCAATTTGCTGTTCTGGAAAATCTAGTCCTTGAATTACATTTCTTTTACTTATCTGTGAGGTTCCTTGACTTCTTCCCATTCTTAAAGCCTTCTCAGCCACGCTGATTCACAGCTGCTGCTTCCCTCCCAGAAACCACATGCTTGTTCTCACCCAGAATACTCTAGCAGTTTCTTTTTCCAGAAACAGCTGAAGAACTGCTGAGTAGAAAGAGTCTGCAAACTATCCTGACTGCACTGCATCATTCCATCAGTGTGTGGAGCAACTGAAAAGTGACTTGGTTAAGAACTGAGCACGCGCTTCCCAAATGTTTGTTCACTAGAAAGAGGAAAGCCAGCAGACTGCTTCCAACTGAGACTCTCAAGAGAAGGCTGCAAGAGATTTCTGTGGCACTGCCATCAGATCCACTACACCATGTCCCAGCCTCCATGGGGCAACAAGAAAGTAAAGATCAAACCAATTGAGCTGCCACATCTTTCTCTATAAATAATTTAATGGTTTGAAGAGGGTTTTCTGGGATAAAACAAGTGGAAAAGTTACATATTGTACAAAGAGAATGGTCGAGAGAAAGATGGTCTAAAAGCAAGAAAAATCTCGACCCTCCCAGAAGCCACTGGCTGTTTTTGACCATCCACTGACAATATGGCAAATGGCCATCAGCACTCCTTTTGCTTTTTTTTTTTTAAAAGTCAGTTTTTATACACTTAGATGGAAATCTAAGTACCATAACCTATTTTCAATGCAAAATGCAAAACTGTCGTTACAGCCAATTAATGAACCCTGCCCCCAACATGTACGCACAATCCAAATCCAGTTAGTGACTAAAAATTATCCATAGAATGACAACTCCAGGACAAACGCCATGACTAAACCAAAAAGACTTAGGAATACCAGTTTCTACACCTAGAATCCACCCCTTTCATACCTAAACCAACTCCAAATTCTCCTCCTTAACATTACCAACTGACAGTTTCCGCCACGGCATGCTTCCTTTGCATTGCACACTTCCTATGCCAAATGCACTGCTTTCTTGTGAAAGACATCTGTCTTATGCCCTCCCCCCACCCCAAAGAAATCTGCAGATGCTGAGGGTAAGAACTCAGATCCTGTCTTAAAGATGCTGCTACCATTCATTCTTTATTTAATCCCTTCCTCTAAAGGTGCCTGGTACAAAACAATACGTAAGGTTTGACTTAACACACTGAAAGGAAACACAGATTTTTATAGCAGGAAAAAACGCTGCAATGTGAAGTAGTACATTTATAGTAAAGACATTTTGTAGTACTTCCCTCCTCAATGAAAAGGGACAGAGAAATAAAACTGAAAACATAAACAGTTCAACTAAATCACAGGCCATTTCTTTCTTACCAACTTGTCTTTAAAACCCTCCCTACTATTTCCACCCTAAATGCATTTATGTGATGCAAGATATAATAGGCTCCTGCCATTCCAAACCAGTAAAAGGTACTCCCCAACCCCTTAAAGACAGGGTCTCTCTCTGTCACCCAGGCTGGGGTACACTGGTGTGATCTTGGTTCATGGCAGTCTTGATCTCCCCAGGCTCATGCAACCCCCCAACCATGTCTGGCTAATTTTTGTGCTTTTTGCAGAGATTGGGTTTTACCATGTTGCCCAGGCTTACCTCAAACTCCTGGGCTCTAGTGATCCACTCACTTCGGCCTCCCAAAGTGCTGGGATTTACAGGCATAAGCCACTGCACCCAGCCTAAAAATATACCTTTTAAAAGCCATCTTTGGCTGGTGTGGTGGTTTATGCCTATAATCTTAGCACTTTGGGAGGCCTGACTGGGAGGAACGCTTGAGGCCAGGAATTCAAAACCAGCCTGGTAAACATAGTGAGACCCCATCTCAAAACAAAAAAGTCATCTTTGCACAGAGTTCTACTTCTACATCCTATCCCAGGAAAATTAAACTTAATAATATTTGCATGGAGATAATCTATGTTTGTTTAAGAAAATGAAGTGTAATTCAATTCATAGATTTAGTTCTAACTCATTAAAATCCTCAAAACTACATTGAGATACCATCTCACGCCAGTTAGAATGGCGATCATTAAAAAATCTGGAGACAACACATGCTGGAGAGGATGTGGAGAAATAGGAACACTTTTACACTGTTGGTGGTAGAGTAAATTAGTTCAACCATCGTGGAAGACAGTGTGGCGATTCCTCAAGGAACTATACATAGAAATTCCATTTGACCCAGCAATCCCATGACTGGGTATATATCCAAAGGATTATAAATCATTCTACTATAAGGACACGTGCACACGAATGTTCACTGCAGCACTGTTTACAATAGCAAAGACCTGGAACCAACCCAAATGCCCATCAATGATAGACAGGACAGGGAAAATGTGGCACATATACACCATGGAATACTATGCAGCCATCAAAAATGATGAGTTCGTGTCCTTTGTAGGGACATGGATGAACCTGGAAACCATCATTCTCAGCAAACTGACACAAGAACAGAAAATCAAACACCGCATGTTCTCACTCATAGGTGGGTGTCGAACAATGAGAACACATGGACACAGGGAGGGGAGCATCATACACTGGGGTCTATAGGGGGGAAATAGGGGAGGAGCTGCAGCGGGTGGGGAGTTGGGGAGAGATAGCATGGGAAGAAATGCCAGATATAGGTGATGGGGAGGAACGCAGCACATCACACTGCCATGTGTGTACCTATGTAACAATCTTGCATATTCTTCACATGTACCCCAAAACCTAAAATGCAATAAAAAAAAATACAAATACACATAGAACATGTTGAAACTGTTCTTTCCTACAATCACCATATAATCTCATCTGCTTTGGTATTCTTAGCATGTTTTTCCACCTGAAATATCCAATAGTTCTCCTAATCCCAAGACATGGCTACAACCCTGGGGTCATTACTACTTAGGAACTGGGCTGCTTGTGGATCTCATTCTGTGCTGAATGGTGCTGACTGGTTTTAGACATGTCCAACTGTGGATGGGAGTGCTTCTTCCCCACTCAACTTCCATTCTCCCCATTTTCTGTAATAACAGAGCACCTATCTTACTGGAGCACAGTAAACCAAGGTTGTTAGGCAGGGCTACTGGAAAAGCTCTGGAATGGGTCTATAATAGCTTTTGCTATGTGCCCCTCTGATAAGGTTCAGCTGTGTCCCCACCCAAATCTCATATTGAATTGTAGCTACCATAATTCCCACGAGTCATGGGCGAGACCCAGTGGGAGCTGATTCAACCATGTGAGTGTGTCTTTCCTGTGCTGTTCTTGTGATAGTAAGTCTCACCAGACCTGACAGTTTTATAAAGGGTAATTCCCCTGCACATATTCTCTTGCCTGCTGCTATGTAAGACGTAACTTTGCTCCTTATTTGCCTTCTGCCATGATTTTGAGGCCTCCCGAGACATGTGGAACTGAGTCAATTAAACCTCTTTCCTTTTTAAATTACCCAGTTTCAGGTATGGCTTTATTAGCACATGAGAACAGAGTAATACACCCTCCTTCAGCTGCCTGGCTGGGGTGGATGGCCAGTGTCCCCAAGAGTTACTTTCAGCTTTTGTATTCATCTCCTGGTGGACTGGTAGCAGCAAATATTCGTGTTTGTGAGCCACCATTTGAATAGCACTAGTCTACAGCATGGACTTGAGGGGCTGCAGCTCCAGCCACTATCTGGGACCATGGAGAGACCTTGAGAAGAAAACCATGCACTGGGGGAGATAGGAGGAGACTAGACACCTGAGGTCTAGGTCACTCTACCAACCCTGGGTGGCACACCCTGAAAACACTTTGTTTTATCTGAGAACATAGATGTTTATCTTAAACAATTATGATTTGGGGTTATATAATAAACAGCCAATCCTAACAACAACTGATGTTCCTACATGTGTAGACCACTGCAAAAATGTCATAGCACTACATTACTGCTTTTTATTCTCACATGAGAATAACCCTAGGAAGCATGCAGCATGGGTATTATCTTCATTTGACAGCTATGGAAACTAAAAGATTAAAGAGCTTATCTAAAGAAACAAAGCCAGCAAGTATAGAACTGAAAACAAAAGCCAGCTAGGTACTCTTTCCATAAGAACAACTCACCTTTCCATGAAGTGAAACCACCTCATCACGATTGTACATAAACTACACTGTAAATGATCAGAGGTGGGTACTTTCAACAAACTACATAAAATGTGTATGCCACTGGGTAGAAAGATACAACAAAAATGTCACAGTCAACTAGTTAATATAAAATCAGATTTAATGGCTACAGTGAGAATGTACTGCATTTTACAGTGGTAACGAAGCATTTGTGAAAAGTAGACAGAGGGGCAGAAAACACAGGCAATTTTTATAATAATTTAGCTAGCAATAGAGCAACTGAACTGTAAGCAAATACTATATATAACATATAGTCTCAACATTTGAGCCTCTACATATAACATATAGTCTCAACTAATATTGGATATAAATACAAACAATCTGTCAATAAATAATAATGTTTAAATTAGTTTGAATAATAATGTCATGGTGAATAGCAACATACTGTCACTTGGCATAAATAAGACTTCTGAGAACTACCGGCAATCAGATGTGTTTTGAACCATTCTTTTGGTGGTAAAGAAGGTTGGCAGATAGCCATCCCCACTCACTTCCAGGAGGCCCTGGTGAGCAAAAACATATTATTAAAAAGCTGCAGAGGCCAGACGCAGTGGCTCACAACTATAATCCCAATGCTTTGTGAGGCCCAGGTAGGAGGATCATTTGAGGCCAGGAATCTGATACAAGCCTGGGCAATGCAGTGAGACTTCACCTCTACAAAACCTTACAAAACTAGTCAGGTGTGGCAGGATATGCCTGTGGTCTCAGTTACTCAAAATGCTGAGGCGGGAGGATTGCTTGAGCCCAGGAGGTCGAGGCTGCAGTGCACTATGATCACACCATTCATTCCAGCCTCGGTGACAGAGCAATATTGTGTCTTTAAAAAAAAAAAAAACCATTGGTTTGGATCGGCCATGTCATTGTCACCTGTGATTGAACTAATTTTTCTCTAGGCAAACTTTATTTGCCTATGTGGATATCAACCATTTTATTTCATCTGAAAAAAATGCTGAAGTATTTCCCATATCCATACTTAACTGTTAACTACTAAACAGAAAAGTCATACTTTCCATTAAATGCCAATTAAAAGGCTCTTCTGTTGTCCTGAATATTTTGTTACATTTTTAAAAGTACACATACACACAAGAAAAATTTGGACAAACTTCAATGTATTTTATTATGTGTATTTAACCTGTCATATTTTCCCTTCAGATACAACCTAATTGCCAAAGAAAAAAGCTGAAAAGACATGTTTAAGCAATATTTAATTGCTCCTAGCATTTAAACAAGCTGTAAAAATCATTAAAGATCATTAGTGAATGTGAGTTCTTAAAATGCCTATCCACTAGTACACTATACAAAAACAATTAACGGAAGCAGGAGTAGTTAGAGAGATTTGGTAAAGACATAGATACTAAAAAAAGGATGCATCAACTCAAATAATATAGGAAAGAAAAAGAGCAATTCCCACTAACTCTGCAAATGACCCTCAACCCTTACCCAGGCACAAGGCTACAATGAAGAAAGCAAGCTTTAGGGTGACTCCTTCAGGGCACTAATCCCCAAAAGTTTATACCAGCTCAGGCCTCAGCCAACTACAGGCCCACAGGCCATGTCCAGACACCACCTGGACTATAGTGACCCACTAGAAATAAAGTGATCCAGTAAAATAATGTTTTATTGAAACACAGCCAAGCAGTCATGCTCATTTGTTTACAAACCGTCTATGGCTAAGCTGAGTAGCTGGCATAGAGAAAATGCAACTGAAAACACTTACTATCTGGCCTCTAATAGGAAAAGCTTCCTGTTCCTGAGGACAAAAAGCATCTGTCAATAGTAAGAATGTTAGGAATCAGCTGGCTGAACAGCAGCAAAAAACAGGATGGCTCTCCTCTAGAAACTGGTAGGAGTGAGCTTTCTTCATCATAAACACTTTGGTGTGTATACACATGTAGTCTTAATTCATGAGACATAAGATTTGTCTTTTAAAAAGCTGACACAAATACAAAACAACTCCAATCAGTTTGTCAGACACAAGTCAGAATATGACATTAAAATCTAGCGAATTGCACTGATATTTTCCGTTTCTTACAGACAAACCTAGTCTGTAGGAAAACAAATTTCTCTTTCTCTCTCTCTTTTTATTTTCCTTTCAACTTAACTGAGACAGGGTCTTTGCTCTGTTACCCAGGATGGAGTGCAGTAGTACAATCATAGCTCACTATAACCTGGACCTCCTATGCTCAAGCAATTCTCTTGTGTGTACCTCCCAAGTAGTTGGGACTATAGCCACAAGCTACCACGCCTGGCTCTTTTTCTTTTTTTGGGGGGGGGGGGGGGGCGCAGGGAGAGGAGTGTAGAGACAAGGTCTAACTATGTTGGCAGGAGTGGTCTCAAACTCCTGGCCTCAAGTGATCCTCCCATCTCCAACTCCCCAAAGTGCTGGGATTACAGGTGTGAGCTACCACGCTTGGCCAGAAAACAATTTTCTCTAATGAATTAACTGAAAAGATTTACCACACAGTGTGACTATCTTTAGAAACAGCACTGATAAAGGATACCTGGTGGTGTTCAAGTACAACCCTTGCCAAGACCTGTGAGAAATTTCATCTTTAATAATCCTTAAGGAAGGTCAAAAGCATTAACATGACAGATGGCCATGGCATGAGCCAATAAAAGGAAAAGTTAACTGGGTTTTCTCTCTTATATGTAGTTAAAATAGCAAATGCTTAATAATTTAATTTGTACTGATGCTATTATTATTATTATTATTATTATTATTATTATTATTTGAGACAGGGACTTGCTCTGTCACCTAGGCCAGAGTGGAGTGGCATAATCATGGCTCACTGCAGCCTCAATCTCCCAGGTTCAACTGATCCTCTGGCCTCAGCCTTCTAAGCAGCTGAGACTACAGGTGTGCACCACCATGCCCAGCTAACTCTTATATATATTACTTATAGCAATGGGGTGGTGGGGGATTGCCATGTTGCCCAGGCAGGTCTCGAACTCCTGAACTCAAGCAATCCACCTGCTGCCTCAGCCTTTCAAAGTGCCAGGATTATAGGTGTTAGCCACTGTGTCCCACCCCTGATGATAATTTTTAAATGGACATTTGAATTCTCAAAGTAATTCATGCTGCCCCTTGTTAAACCAGGTCACTGAAATGAAACTGTACAATAAGCCAATGGGAAGGAAAAAATATGAGATTGGAAAACAGAATAAAAATCCACGCTAAAATTTCATAACTAAAACATGTAGATAGAAAAGAATTTTTAACTGACAATGTGCTAAGAACCCCCCAACCTATGTCTGCTGTCATGGGGAGGGAATAAGGTCCACAGTGCAGGCTTTCCCTGTCAGATTCGCAGCCCTGTTATATATGAATGTACACACACACGAGACAAGATCTGATCTGGACAACAGTCAAGTCTCTAAAGCAAGGGAGTTCAATTAATTTTTTAAATAAACATTTCACTGGATTTTTTTTTTTTTAAATGATCAATCCTGTTGACAGTTTTCCAGTCCATCTTCTAGAAGAACTCATTACTCAACTAACTGCCTGGTATTCAGCTGTGACTGTGAGGATGGATAACTATATTTCCTTAAGAAACAGCAGGAAGGTACCATTTCATCCAAGCAGAAAATAAGACCAACAGTTGTCCAGGTCTCAGTGGTTCTGCATTTCTTCCTAAAAGAGCAATATGTCTCTTGACATCTCTTCCCCGCCTCATGGGGTTGGGGGAAGCAATATGCTCAGAAAAATTCTAACTACTCCAGGCAGCTTAAAAAAACAAGCTGAGTGCTCACTTCGGCAGCACATATACTAAAATTGGAACGATATAGAGAAGATTAGCACAGCCCCTGCGCAAGGATGACACGCAAATTCGTGAAGCGTTCCATATTTTTGAACTGAAAAAAAAAAAAAAAAAAAAAAAAAAAGCGGAAAACCCTAGATGTGTTCTCCACATTACTGTGATTGAACACAAGGGTGTATTCAAAAGACTTCCTTGCTAGAATTATAAACTGTACAGCAAGCTAGCCTGCTGTACTGCCACCTAGCTCTTGCTCCCAGACTACCTCCCATGGACTAGGCAGGAACATACAAGCTGTGAATCTGGTAGGGGAAAAGGAAGACAACTCAGAACACACTAAACAGAAGAGAAAATAGTTAATCACCTATGAGAAGATAGAGCTGACTCCAGCAGGTGACAGGTGGGATATGAAGGGCATTCCCAGCTCTCTAGCATAAGCAACATCACGGAGCTGGGTGCTGGATGGGTGGCAACATTCTGAAACAGCACAGTTCTCTCCAGTGACTCTCACACAGGAACGGGACCTGATTCTGCTTCTCCCAGAACAGACTTCCCTCACCCCACAGCCTCTCGTGACAGCTGGACACCCACCAAGGCTAGATTCCACACCAGAAACCAAGCCCAATGCTCTGTTACTAGAAGTTGACCACCTGGATTTCAGACTTCTGTCTCTTTCTGCCCTTTGCTCATCAGTCTCCCTTCCCTCTCAACCCTCTCCCCTCCATGCCAGAGAAAAGGATTTTTAAATCTGATGAGTTTTTCAGGGAAGCAGAAATGTGAAATTACAATGTTCTTTAGCCTCACCTCATGGTTTTGCTACAGGGACCGTCTCCTAACACAGCTTTGTCTATACTCTTCCTGAGGCTGAACCAAAAAATGTTTCATCAACAGTACTGTCTTCACCAGCAGAATGTAGATATACACCAGTACTGACTTTGAAACACTGAAGTAAAGAGTCTTATCTCTCCTCAGACAGAAGGCAGAAGGCACCAAACTTCACCCAGCAGATTGCATTTGTGCTGTTCTAAGTGACAAGCCCAGTAAGCACTGCCCACAACAGGACCTCCTGCAGAACTTCTCCGGTCTGGTGAACAGCAGCAAGGGGTTACCCCTGGAGGCTTGTCCTTCCCTGTGCTCCCTGGCCATCACACTACACTGGGAGGAGACACGATGAGCACCCAAATGACACAGTGACCATTTCTGTTGGTCATGGAAGCTCACGAGATGGGCTCTTTTCCTTTTGCAATCAAGGAGCTGAAATCCTACCTGCCACCTACCCGCCACTGAACAAATTAACAACCCCAACCCCGTCCATGGTTAAAATCGACGAAAAAAAGCAAGCCCAACTTCTTGTATAACTTCCTTCATAAGGGAAAAACATAAAGTTCAATGTATGTTAATCAAGTGTCAGGTCAACGTACCATGCAAACATATCTGATGTTTGCTAAGGCCAATGCTAAAGTAAACTGTTAAACACAGAGAATATGAGGAAAAGCAAAGTTTAAAAAAAAAATGTATAGATGCCCAACCCTCTTTTAATAATTCCAAAAAACACAAGCTACTTAGGCAAAAATAAATCACAAATCTATTCAAGAGCACTGTAAAATGGAAGGGAATTATCCAAAGGGATTCATCAGTTACTGACTAATTTTAATACGAAATGCCTCACAAATCTCCCTGTGCCACCGACAAATCACCAGCTGAGGCAAATCCCAGATAATGAAACATTGTAAGACGGGCTCTTTTTAATAATTTAGCCCATCAAGGAGTGAGTATTGATTCTTATTTTCAGCAGAAGGAGAGAGTGTTATCTCCAGCCTTACAGCTCCGTGACAACATCAGAGAATTTAATCACAGAGCCTTTTCTGCCATGCAATCCTTAAACTGTCACCTAGGATTCTGTGCCATTTCTCTCCCATCTGTAGAGAAATTCCTGGTCCCATGGATGTGTCTTCCTACTTAAACAAGAGTAACCATACTAAATGGTTGGCTGTGTCCCAGCCCAATCTTACCTTGAACTGTAATAATCCCCATGTGTCAATGGTAGGGCTGGTAAAGATAACAATGACATGAGGGCAGTTTCCCTCATACTGTTCTCATGGTAGAGAATACGTCTCACAAGATCTGATGGTTTCATAAATGTGAGTTTCTCTGCACAAGCTCTCTTGCCTGCTGCCATTTAAGATGTACCTTTGCTTCTCCTTTGTCTTCCACCATGATGGTGAGGCCTCCCAGCCATGTGGAACTCTGAGTCTGTTAAGCTTCTTTCCTTTATAAATCACCCAGTCCCCGGTATGTCTTAATTAGCGGTGTGAGAACAGACTAATACACCACAGCAGCACTTCAAGTCCTATAGATTAAACATATCTATCTGTCAATTGCCATTTGCCAGCTGCTTTTCTTTAAAAATTTTTTTAACAATGCATCAGATATCTTTGTGCATCCCCAGCTTGTTTGTTAACAAATCTGCTCAGTATCTTAAGAGCAGATTGATAATCATAATAATAGCTGTGCCAATTCTCTGGACATCTGTGGATATTTGTAATATATCCAAGACAATGCTAGTAACAAAAGAAAAAACCAGGGGGAAGTGAGATAGCAATCAGTTGTTATTTCCTTATCCTGACATAGGAAGATCAGAAAGCCCCCACCTTCCAGGGAAAATTAACCAAATACTAAGTTTAGCAGTAATACTAATTCAAGAATATCTCTGCATCCTTAAATACTAGAAAAACACTCAAAACACAGAAAAAATTTTAAACTGAAAATCCAATAATTTTTAATTCAAGTACAAATCAAACTACATCCCTGAGAGAATGTTCCTCAATCCAGTTACACTACCCTATTGTTCATTTCCACTCTGTTGCTGTGAATAATTAGTACCCCCTTCCAGGCGGTGGGGGAGTACAGACTGCATGACAGTGGGTGTTACTGTGGTGAAAGACTGTTTGAGAGTGAGGGGTGGGAGCAGCCATTTATGCTGCTAATTTGCTTTAAGATGCTATTCCCAAACATCCTTCCATGATCCTTTAGATCAAGATACCTTAATCCCAACTGCCTTCATGTCCAAGGTCAAAACACACATACACTCTCTCTCTTTCTCTCTCTCTCTCTCTCTCTCACACACACACACACACACACACACACACACACACACACACACACACACACCCCTTCTATTAGAGAGGACCAAAGGCATCTGACAGCTGCCTTTTTAGGTCCTTCTGCCTTTCCATCCAAACTATCCATCGTTACAAGGCCCTGTGGTAGTACAGCAGTGCTCTCCATTCTAATCAGGCAACAAGGAGAAACTTCACTGTCTCTAGGCTTCAACCAAAGGCAGCAGCCTCACAACAAATGGTACCCCTCATGTGGCAATCACTTACCTGTTGTAAAAGCACAGTAAGCTTCCCTCTAATAAAAACTCAAGAGGCCAAAAATAGCATTACAGGCCAGACATAAAGAAATGAAAAGCAAAACATAATAAAACAGTCTCATGCTATGTTCACCACAAAATGTATATGCACGCATACGTAATGTATATGTTTTATGAGTTATAGAAGCCCATAAGTATTCCAACAGTTCAGGAAAAAAAAAAAAAAAAGAAAAATGAAACTTGAGCTCTATATTGATGTCTACTCGCTAAAATTACTAACACTATAGCCAGGAATACTCATTTGGTTCCGTGCCCCTCTACACGGGAGGTAGAAAATTACATGATAAGACCAGACCAGACACCTAACAGTCACTTCCTTAAAAAAGAAAAAAACAACAAACACACAGCAGATTTTCCTGGCTAGTATTGGCCAATCTTTCTCTTGACAGTATCAAGTGCTATCCTTTGTCTTTTTTTTTTTTTAAATAGACAGGGTTTCACCAGGTTGGTCAGGCTGGTCTTGAATTCCCGACCTCAGGTGATCCGCCCACCTTGGCCTCCAAAGTGCTTGGATTACAGGCGTGAGCCACCACGCCCAGCTATCCTTTGTCTTAATGTCCCATGCATTTAACATATTTGTTTAAAAGAAATCTTTCTTCATCTGATTTAAAAAAAATAATCAATGTGACTTTTTCTGTCTTGTAATTAAAGCAAACTATCAATACAATAGTTAGGGAGCAACTTCTCAGAGCTTGGAACTGTTCCAGACACTGGGGATAGAAAGGTAGATGAAACACAGCCCCTTCGCTTAATCTAGCCAAGAGGACAGACACATACATAGAGGCATGATGTGAGAACAATGCTGGCTGACAGAAGCAAGAGGCAACTGAAATGGGAGGTGGAGGGAGGGCTCATTTTTATTTCTTATTTCAATGTATACCTTAACATTTTTCACATTCATATTTTGAATTATGTTTTACAACTTCATTAGCAGAGTTCAGAGCCACAAGATTTTGACTCTTAAGTTTACATATAACTAAGTAGTACTATCACAATTATCACAAGCTGGTAAATAAGTAAGATGAACTCAATGTGCCAAGGGCATGTTTATGCCAACTAAAGGCAAAGTCACTTCATGGCAAGCTATATTTATACTGATAGTTTCTCAGTGGCAATAACTGAAATAAAGAAAAGCGACAGGAAAACTGGGTCATGAAAAGGAATCCAGCCATCTACACAAGCCATGCACCAGCCCCAGGTTCCAAGAACAGGGGCCATATGCAAGCAGTTACATCACAAGCAGCTACTTATTTCACAACATCATCACCCAGTCTATTAAATTAATGCTGGTAGTTACAATTTTATTGGTTTTGTAGTTTGGTTTGAAATTAACTTATAAACTGCCTTTTATAGCTATATTAGGATATAAACACACAGATTATACCTAATCTATATATTGGGGAAGGGAGGAAATTAAGTAATATAGAAGAACACAAAAACTATTTTTTAACTCCACAACATATTCAGGTTTCAAAAACATGTGAGATCCTGGAACTGCATCAGAAGTTCCATATCCTCAACTTAAGCAACATAAGGAGACCCTGTCTTTACAAAAAAAAAAAAAACGTTAAAATTAGCAGGCATGGTGGCACATGCCTGTAGTCCCAGCTACTGAGGAGGTTGAGGCAGAGAGGACAAGGCTGCAGTGAGCCCTGATCATGCCACTGCACTCTAGGTGGGTGACAATGTGAGACCGTCTCAAAAGAAAAAAGGAAGAATTTCTACATCCTGCAAAGGACAAGATCAGATACTGGGGACAAGCCTGCATTTGCTAACGCTGGCCACCCATCAGAATCTCCTGAGGAGTGCTTGGAAAGAGTATGGATTCCTGGGTTTGACTCGTAAATGAATGCATCAGTATTCTCATCTTACATGTGAAGACATTGGGACTCTGAAAGATTAAGTCACCTGATCATATAACTAGTCATGTTTAACCAACATGATTCAAACCGATACTATGATTTTAACAGTAAGAACGTGTGGTTTTGTAACTACCTCCATGATCTGGGGAAAGGGTATACTGTAGTTCCTTGAACTCCTCTTTCAATTTCTCTGCAAATTTGAAATCATTTTCAAATGGAAAGTTAAAAACAACAACCAAAAAAAAAGATAACAGGCTGAGACATGCTAAGAGGTAGAGGTGGGATAGGAAGTAGAAAAGGATGAGGCAGAGGCCTCTAAAAGGGGGGCAGAGGCAGAACTCCATCTCCTCACAGAGGAGGTCGGGTGGTTTTCAATTTTGTTTTGTTGTGGGAGAACAGGAGGCACCAGGCAATAGCAAGCTAAGGAGAAGAAAGAAGACAGAAAAGACACACCAGAAAGAAAGACCGGAAAGACCAGACCAAACCGACAGACCGAAAGACTACATATTTGTAAAGTGGCCAATAAGGGAAGGATCTTTCTGTATTTCACTACATTACAAACTCAAACTAGCATTTATGAACTTGCCAAAAAAACCCTGCTTATGTTTATTGAGAAATGCATTCTGAGATCCAAACAACTGACCATACAACAATTTCTAAACCCTTCCATTACTATATAAAACACCTACTTCCGTGCTAAACCGTAAGGCAGAGTTCTAATAGTGCTTCAAGAAAATCTGTGAAGCTTAGAATTGAGGTTTATCTTACTGAAGAAAGATCTCAAGAAAGGTGTTTGCCACCCATATAGCTGACAACTTTTTGTAATCCTAATGGATTAATGTGAAATTGTACCAGGAAATCTCTTGTCAGTCAATATAACAATGTCTCTAAATAATTTCAGTAAGTAAAATCTACAGTTATTCCTTTGAAAAACAGGACAAATCAACTCTTTCCCAACTTATTTTAAAAGGTAACTTAAAAAAATGATAAAATAGATTTACCTATATTACTGGCAGCAGGAAACAAATTTAAGTGTTAAAAACCAAACTTTTTTTTTTTTTTTTTTTTTTTGAGACAGCATCTCACTCTGTCACCCAGCCTGAAATGCAGTTGCATGATTACAGCACACTGCAGCCTCAGCCTCATGGGCTCAAACAGTCCTCCCACCTCAGCCCCACAAGTAGCAAATAATTTTTGAGTTTTTTGTAGAAACAAAGTCTTACTTTGTTGCCCACGCTGATCTCAAACTCCCAGGTTCAAGCAATCCTCCAGTGTTGGCCTCCCAAAGTGCTGAGATTACAGGCATGGGCTACCATGCGCAGCCAATACCAAACTTTTACATTATATAGATGAAGCTAGAATCTAACTATTTTCCACCAATTACCATCTAGGGGTTGAAATTATGTGACCTTTCAAACTTCCAGATACAGGTGACAAAGAACATTATATTTTTAATATAAATTTCTATTTTCAAGATTTTAAAATTCTACTTTTAAAGTCTACCTAGTTGTCACCTCAAAAATTTCAAGACGGATTCTAAATTTTAAAAACTTCCCAATTTATGTTCTAGGAAATTTAAGTGAAAGGAAGAAAAGCTATACCTAAAATGTACTAATGGCTAAGAGTACTAATATTTAGGATACTGCAGAGAAAAATTAAATCTGTAAGCAATTTCAATCTCCTCATTGTATGGAAGTTCTGGTAACTTCAGCTATTAAGTTTTAATCAAGCTAAAAAATAGGCCTTTTTCCTTCCATCATAAGAATGTCAATGAGATGAGAGAGAAAAGCCAAATGGTGGGAGGAATAGAGTAACTAACTTTAAATCAGCTAGCATGATGGAATTACACACCCTCTGTCCTTTCAGACAGCATGATTCTTGAAAATAGGTTGCTACCTCCTAAAAAAGAATACAAAAGCTATTTACAGGCTGAAAATCTAAGATTTTCTATTCTCAGATTTTCATTTACAGAATGCATATTGGGATAAAAGGGAAAATCACATTCATTTTAAGGGGATGGGAAAAGTGCCTGATATTCAATCAAATTGTAAAACATGAGATCAAAGCTAAGAACTGGATGCAACTTCCAAGCAAGGATGAGACATAATTTCTATAGACTCTAAAAAAAGATTAACTTTAAGTATATTACTTAAACTTCACTCCAGTCCTTAGAAAAATCTGATAGCCTTGGGAAAGAGTATCATCTTTTCTTCCATTGAAGGCCTTGATAGTTACAGAAGATACTGTCGGCCAGATGCAGTGGCTAACACCTGTAACCCTAACCCTTTGGGAGGCTGAGGCAGGCAAATCCCTTGAGCCCAAGAGTTTAAGACCAGCCTGGGACATGGCAAACCCCGTCTCTGTAAGCCTCTACAAAAAAATTTAAAAATTAGCTAGGCACGATAGCAGGTGCCTGTATTCCCAGCTACTCAAGAGGCTGGGGTGGGAGGATCATCTGCTGCTGCAAAGTTGAGGCTTCAGTGAGCAAGGATGGGCAACTGCACTCCAGCCTGGGCAACAGAGGGAAAGACCCTGTCTGAACAAAATGAAATAAAAAATAAAAAGAAGATATTGTCATCAAAAAATACTACGATATCCCAAAAACAAAGTGAGACTAAATAAAACCACAAGCTTACTTCCATGGCCTGAAATATCTTTGGCAGTTCTATTGCCAAAAATATTTTGAAGAATTTGTAAAGCCTAGAAGCCCCACATATTTGTTTAGATATTTTCCTCTCTCTACTCCTTCTCTTCTCTCTCTCTCCCCACTCCCTCCCTTCCTCCTTTCCCCACCTCTCTTTTTTTTTTAAGACATAGGATCTCACTCTGTCCCTCAGCCTGGAATCCAATGGTGTGACCACAGCTCACTGTAACCTTGAACTTCTGAGTTCAAGCAATCCTCCTGCCTCAGCCTCCCAAGTACCTGATAGTGGAGCCTGGTACTAGAGTGGCACAATACCATATCTGGCTAGGTATTTTTTTTGTTTTGTTTTTGAGATGCTGTCTTGTTCCGTTGCCCAGGCTTGAGTAGCGTGATCTCAGTTCACTGTAACCTGTGCCTCCCAGGTTCAAGTGATTCTCCTGCCTCACCCTCCCCAGTAGCTGGGATTACAGGTGTTTACCACCACGCCTGGCTAATTTTTGCATTTTTAGTAGAGACAGGGTTTCGCCATGTTGGCCAGGCTGGCCTCGAACTCCTGACCTCAAGTGATCCGCCTGCCTCGGCCTCCCAAAATGCTGGGATTATAGGCATGAGCTACCATATCTGGCCTTTTTTTTTTTTTTTTTTACTTTTTGTAGAGACACGGTCTGACCAGTTCAAGCTGGTCTTGAGCTCCTGGCCTAAAGCAATCCTCTCTCCTCAGCCTCCCAAGGGATTCCAGGTGTAAGCCACCACACCCAGCTGTTCAGATATTTTTCAATCAAATAGTATGCAACAAGGACTGTGCAAAGTGGCTGTGTAAACTCAGCCCTTTGGGGGACTGACACAGGAGGATCCCTTAAGGTCAGGATTTCGAGACCAGCCTGGGCAAAATAAAAGGACCCTGTCTCTACAAAAATAAAATTTTTAAATTTTTAAATGTAAGGTAGTGTGCACCTATAGTCCTAGCTACTTAGGAAGCTGAGAAAGGAGAATCACCTGAGCCCAGGAGGTCAGGGCTGCAGTGAGCCAGAATGGTGTCACTGCACTCCTGCCTGGGTGACAGAGTGAGACCCTGTCTGTAAAACAAACACAAAAAACCCAAAACATGAAACACAGCAAAAAAGGCAGGGCTGAAAGTCCTAACAGTGCCTGTAAGTAATAAAGAGCAAGGCACTATCCCTGAAAGAACAGGAAGCTCAATAAAACTTGCAAAGGATCATTAAATCTAATATATGCCTATGGAAACAAAAAGCCTGTTTAAATCATAGGCAGTTATAAAAGCACAGGGTTATTGAAATTTGTGATCTGAAAGTGGGGCTTGATGCCCCTTTTGGAAAAAAGAAGATGAATATGATGAAAAGACAGTCTTAAGAATAAGTTAACTGTCTGGGCAAAGTGCCTTGCGTCTGTAATCCCAGCACTTTGGGAGCCTGTGGCAGGTGGATCACTTGAGGTCAGTTTGAGACCAGCATGGCCAACATGGTGAAACCCCATCTCTACTAAAGATATAAAAATCAGCTGGGCACACAACAGTAATTCCAGCTACTCAGGAGGCTGAGGCAGGAGAATTGCTTGAACCCAGGAGGCAGAGGTTGCAATGAGTTGAGATCGTACAACTGCACTCCAGTCTGGGCAACAGAGCAAAACCCTGTCTCCCCCCACCAAAAAAAAAGGAATAAATTAACTGACAATTAGCTTGTATAGGGGAGCAGACACAGCTGCTTCAGGTGAAAGGAACTGAGCTGAAAGTGGGCCCAGCCAGGTTCTGATACCAGTAGCAGTCAGCCTTGGCATTATAGGTCAGTTGGGTGTTTTCAGGATTATTTGTTACATTGTAAGTCGACAACTAGTAATCTTCTTTCATTTAGGGTAGCAGGATTAATCCCAACATTTGTGTTAGCAATACTTCTGAAAATCCAGTCATCTTAACATCTTTCACTAAAATCAAATATAAAAAGCCATCTCTCATGATCTTTATCAATGGTTATTTTTGGCATATTTAATGGGGAAGTAACCCAAAGCAGGGAAGACACAGTAAATAATGAAAAAGCAATATAGTCTCAGAAACTCCTGCATCACTAAAAAAGCAACCATATTGGAGTTCTTTCTGAGCAATAACTAGGTAACAAATATAATACAATCAGCATCATTTCTGAAAGAGCATCTTATAATAAATTTTCATTTTTAATTCTTAAAAGGTACTAAAGTCTCAAGCATGAAAAGCAGTAATGTTAGAAGTGATACTTACTAATGATAAATGCCTTACTTAAGCAAAAATACTCTTTTAACACTGGTTTGACATACACTCAAAAGTCTAAACTAGATCTTCATCAAAGCAAGAACACCCCTTATGGGTACAAGACGGCCACATGGAGCAACGGAAAGACACCGTACAAGGTGGAATAAGCATCACAGATTGCTGTAGAGATTACATAGGTTAAGCTACATGATAAGAACAGCAGAGTGCCTGAGCACAAAATATATGCTCAATGTTAGCTTACTCCATTAAGAAAAAGCTGACTTGAGGGTTTTTTGTTTGTTTTTTTTGGAGACAAGATCTCACTCTGTCACCCAAGCTGGAGTGCAGTGGTGTGATGAGGGTTCACTGCAGTCCTGATCTCCTGAGTAGCTGGGACTGCAGATACATGCCAACACACCCAGCTAATTTTCTTTTTTGGGTGGGGAGATGCAGTTTCACTTTGTCGACCAGGCTGGAGTGCAGTGGCACGATCTCGCCTCACTGCAACTTCTGCCTTCCCTGGTTCAAGTGAGTCTCCTGCCTCAGTCTCCTGAGTAGCTGGGATTACACGCGAGCACCACCATGCCCAGCTAATTATTTTTTATTTTATTTCTTTAAGTAGAGACAGGGTTTCACCAGGTTGGTTTGGCTGGTCTCAAACTCCTGACCTCGTGATCCGCCCGGCTGGGCCTCCTAAAGTGCTGGGACTATAGGCATAAGCCACCATGCCTGGCCACCCAGTTAATTTTTAAAATTTTTTGTAGAGATGGGATTTCAACATGTTGTCCAGGCAGTCCTGAGCTCCTGAGCTCAAGTCACTCACCCACCCACCCACCCACCCCAGCCTCCGAAAGTGCTGGGATTACAGGTATGAGCCACCGTGCCAGGCCTGATTTGAGTTTTTAAATGACACATAGCAGAACCTTCACAGTTTTTAATCTTAATTTTTAAATTATTTTCAACACCCAAGGAATCTACTGATTAGCATCCATAGTCAAAAAGTATAGATCCTCCTTCCAGAAAAATGCACATATATAGGCGACTTTGCCGGCTATTTCAGGACATTCACAGACCCTCTAAAACTGAGAGACTTTATGAATTTCAGATTAAGAATGACCAGAATTTGTATAATTCAAGTCTTATGTGATAATAGACAATGCTTAATGTATGCTTGCTATGTGCTAAGAATGGTGCTAAGAAATTTAATGAATTATTTTACTTTTGCAACAACACTTTGTCGTAGATAGTAGTATCATACCCACACTACAAATGAGAAAACTAAGAGAATGGTAAACTAACATACCCTATGTTACCAGGAAACATGTCAAAGGAAAAAAGTTCCCTAAAGGAAAATGCACAACGAAAATAATGATTTTTTAAAAAACCATACACAGCCAGGTACAGTGACTCATGCCTGTAATCCCAGTACTTTGGGAGGCCAAGACGGGAGGATCACTTAAGGTCAGAAGTTTGAGACTAGCCTGGTCAACAAGGCAAAAAGCTGTCTCTACTAAAAATACAAACAGTAGCCAAGTGTGGTGGCCCACACATGTAATCCCAGCTAATCAGGAGGCTGAGGCAGGAGATTCGCTTTAACCCAAGAGGTGGAGGTTGCAGTGAGCCAAGACCATGTCATTGCACTCCAGCCTGTGTGACAAAATGAGACTCTGTCTCAAAACAAAGACAGTAACAAAGACTACTGAAATAAAATAGTTCAAACCACCCTTACACTACTGTCCTACTTATGTGTGTTAACCACTCAACAGAGGTCAATCACACAAAAAAATATGGCTAAAGAATGGAAATGCTAACTAATATCCTCACTAGTCCTTGATCTTCTACTGAGGAAGAGGATGGGTGCAGCCAACATAAGCCCTGTCCTGCAGAGCCACTTCCATGAAAATGGAAATAAATGTGCATGTAAGACCCCTTGAAAGGTTGTGCCTTTCCTGCTTTGGCTAGAGCCTCTGTCACGCTGCCACATGGTTTCTATGTAAATGAACTGGCAGGAAGAATCATTTCCGACCAGTTTAGGGAGGTTCTGGGCAATGTTATCTTTGCCTTTTCTTGCCTCCCTCACTACCCCTCCCCACCAGTGAACACAGTACTTTTTATTAGAAAACATTCAAGCTAACAGATTCTCAGTACAAGTAAAAATGTTGCCTCTCCAGCACAGATAGAAAAACAAACAGGTAAGTTAAAACTTACAAAATTAAATCTGATGAGTTTATTTCATCATTAGTGTAGAAACACAGATCACATATACCTGAATATGCAAAGAAAGTTAAATTATGATGCAATCAATGCTATCCTATAAAAACCAAATTAACAAAAATAGTCTATTAGGGAAGACATCTGGTGTATCATGGCAAGAAATGTTAATGATATTGTCTGCAACCCTGTAATCAATTTTTTCTCCCAGCAGCTCTCTCATTACACTGTATTAGATCTGCGTGCCTGCAGAATTTATGAGCGCTTCACATATGGGGAAGCTTTGCCAACTGGACCTGATTCAGATCCAGCTCAAATGACTTTGGCAGCACAAAGCATCATTAAAGAACAATCAATACAGTTAGCTTTATGCACCATCATCTTGACTAAAAGAAGATTTATCCTCTCATTATAGAATCTCTCACACCTACATATAACGTATCCAAGTGCTCCACCAGTTAGGAACTTATTTAAATCCTCAGTAGACACAAGTATTTTTACTGCTAAAAAAATATATACTAGTCATCATTAATTCTAACACAAAAAGTTTACAAAAAAAAATCAATGTTATTATGGGGAAAACTTAAAATCCATTCAGCAAATCCCACTGAGTTTTACAGTAAATAAAGTATTAACAACAGCATCTACATTGATGAAGAAAATATCAGCCTGAAAGATAAAACCTGCTTTTCAGATATATGTGAAAATAAGATAGTAACTGGTAAAGGCTGAAGCTTTAGAAGTAGGCAGTCACATTGCTAATATACTAATTTGTCCCTTAAGATGTCTGTCTTAACAGACTTTTATCTATACTACACTGGGTTCTGTCTTCCACTGTAAATGGCTATTATTTCAAGAACACAAGGTTTCCATAATGTGAAACCCTCACCCCTTTTTTTGGTCTAATCCTTAAGTAATTACATCAGCAAATATGTAAACATGATATGCTGCTGCAACAATTACTCCTGATTTGGTTACAATTATTAATACACCATCGCTACTGTCTTGGTCCTTTTCATCTTACTCATGAATGGCGGCCCTAACCTCCTACTTGGTACTTTCATCATCTTTCCCCATTCCACGCTGCAAACTGCTGCATAATCAATCTTCTTAAGCAGTGGTCTGCAAGTCGGCTTGCCTCGGATAAAAGCTTACACAAGCTCTCTACTGTCTATTACGTAAAATCTTTACTTTGCTAACCTTGAAGATCCTCTATAATCTGGCCCCATCTAATACCTCCACATCTGCTCCCAAAACCCACTAACCTGTGCTCTTCAGTGATGTCCTGCAGGTCATCTTCTCACGACTCCCAGACTCGTCAGGCTCATTGCCTGTGTTGCTTTTTAGGACAGGTTGCCGTGTATACCTGGAAGGCTCCTACACTCTGCCTACCCATTTCTTACTGATGTGTGAAAAACATATCCAGCTCCTCAAAACCTACCCCACCTTTACAGAACTTCCCCAAGTGCTACGACCCATCTGGAGCACTCTCTTCTTCCCCCAAGATATTAATATTCTACATTGTAACTGAACAATTCATGTATTGATAGTATCTTGCATTGTGTGTGTCTAAGCGTGAGAGAGCTCGCTATTCTCCTGTATTATTTGCTAATTCAATATAAACTGGGGTGCCATAGTCACTTCTTTACACTGAATTCAGTGCTTAACTAAAACTACACTTCTTTCATATTAACAGAAGCCTTAGGTACCCAGTAGTCATTCAAAAAACATTACCATTAAAGGAAGGAAAAGAAAGAAAACTGTGAACTTTCCTAAAAGGAGAGACATACTGTGTGTTTTAAGGGGTAAAGCACTACAGATACTTCATCCTGCTGCCTCTTACACATCCCTCAGGACTACCACTAGTAACAGAGGAATAACCAGAGGATAGCTGTAAGAAGTAGAGCTACCGCCTGACCCAAGCCTTTTGAAGTGCTTATTCTGTATCTAGCACTGCAGAAAAGCCTTGCTAATTCTGAGCAATACTCTACAAAACGTCACCTGAGAGGACAACACCCAAAATAGTTGAGATTGGTGGGCCATGAGTCCCAATGAGCCTGGGGAAACGCACATTGCACACTTGGACTCAAACTTACCCCCTTTTTTCCCCATTTCAGTTGCCAACATCCATACTCGCTGCTGATTGCCAGCTCCTGCTCCTTGCAGCAGCCCAGCATGCTCTCTCCCTTCCACCAAACCCCGCTAACTTCTGGAACTGTCCTAGAGGGGTAAGGCAAGTCCCGTATTTTGCTTCCTCTGTGCATGTACTTGTTACTCCTTTAAAAACACATATAATACAGCACATTTTAAAAGGGGCTCTGGGGAGGGAGGTAATATTCCTATTTTATACCCTATGGGATATAAAATACTGATAGCTTTTAAAAACGGGATTCTCCTTACCCCTACAGGCCCTCTCCCGGCTTCAGAAAGATGCTGTGGTGGCTGTGATGCCACCGGCAGAGAGCATGCTGGGGGGTCACACAAAGCAGGAGTTGGAGATCTGCAACAGGCCTGGGAGTTGTGGACCTAAAAAAGAAAACAGTTTTAAGTTAACGTGCCCAATGCCCCATCATGCCCCGGTTATTAGGGGCACGCAGCACACAAGTCAGTATCTGCAAAAACTCTTTAGCAGATGACCTCTGAAACCTCAGATAATTTGTGCTACCACTAAAGTTAATCTTTTTGCATTAATCAAAGCGGTTTCCTTATTTCCGTGTGAACAAACATACGACCCTTCTGGCTCCACACTTTAATCCAGGTCCTGTCATAAAGCAGTATGGTGTGTGCCCCTCAAAATAACCAAGTTAAGATGTGAGATAGTGCCAAAGCACAGTTAACAGCAGCATGCTATGCTTATAATAAAAACAGAAATGCAATGGCGTCAGATAAACACAACCATAAAATGAATCACAAGTGGACAAACTGAGCTTTCAGAAGAGTTTCTAATGACAGAAGCTAGAGGCATAAGATATGTACTTAATAAGGAAACAGGGCATTTGGGTCGACAAAGAAAGACCCTGCCATTTTCTCAAAGTTCAAATTTAATTGTGTAAAGCTAAAGGCAAAGTAAATAGACAAAGGCCCCAAAATAGAAGAAAAAAGACAACATTCACATAAGTTAGAATTTTCTCAAAACGCCCACAAGATAAGTATAATGAACAGGCACAGAGCATAAAGTTCCAGAAAGGCATTACTTCTTTTTATAGGCAAAACTAGTTTAGTATGTATCACATGGCTTTTTAAAAATTAACTGAAAACATTTAAAACTAGGAGAAAAAAAGACTGTCAAGCAACTTCTGAAAGCTAGCACAGTCCTTGTAAGTATCAGAAAGGATACCTCAGATAATAGTTTGAATATGTTCCTTTACAAATATTTTAGAAGGTACATAACATTTTTAAACCAATTTCATGTGGTTTCGAATGAACTGAAAAAATCCATAACATTCCAATACTTATACAAGAAGCGGTCTTACAGTTGTCTAAAAATTACAGGTGAACAACCTTTTAACATTAAATCATTATTAGTGTGCCCTGTTACATATAATTCCCTTTGAAAAGCAAAGAGTAACTGTCTAACAACTTTCTGTGCACAGATTTTAATATATTTCACTAAGTATTTCTGTAGGCCTCTTAAGCTTCCTACACATACACATACAACAAATACCAGGAAAATACGCTAATATTCAGAATGTTTTGTCATGATCGTTTTCTTTTCCTTTTGTAAAGATTACCATCTAGAGTACATCCTGGGATCTACACAGCAAAATTTCTGTGCAGTTGGTCTCTGATTCTCATGGCCTCAGTGGTAATACAGCTGACACAGAGTGTCAGCAGCCATAACCTTCTCACCACATACCTTCTCCCCGCCACCACCAGCACTGCAAATTCCAAATTAAAAATCCCACCGTCCACTTGAATGTATAGCATATTCAATATTTTTTGCCAGAAGCATCAAAATAAAAATAGACTTCTGGTTAATCTCTTGCACTAGGAATACGACTGCCCAAACCACTCAAATCCTTATATTCAAATTAAGGGTTTTAAATCAAAAACACCTGGTAAAGCATTTCCAAACACTTTAGCATTATTTTAAACATGCAAACAGTTCAAGCATTATTAAAACATTTGATGCATTTTAAAAAGGCATTTAGTTCAAAGCATGTCATTATTCTTACATACGAATGAGAAAATGTTGATGGTATATGTTTCCCTAATTTTTTTTGGTACTTCTAATAGGTTTTTCTTGGACCACTGAGTTGGTTCTTAATACAAGCATCCATATATAAATACAAATTACATATTTTCAGTTCTAAAGAATTAAGTTTGAACAAGACTTTACCAATATTCTTGCACAGTGGATCGCTGCAAATATCAGACTGTCTCAACCTTTCTTAAGCTCCTTTACAATTAGAATACCTAGGGTTTTCTGCATTGAAAAAAATTTCATATAGATAACAATTTTAGTAAACATTTTCAGAAATATATTTTATGGAAATACACAGAATTAAACAAAACTTTTTCAGTAGTTTCTTAGAGTTCCTTGACCCAAGTTAAATTAGAAGAAAATAAATTACCCAACCTCACAGTAATAAACACTAAAACTTAAAATCCCAAGTGGCCTAACCTGACTGTCAGCCATGAGTGAAGACAGGCTGCTGGGAACCTCAGAAAACGGGGCCAATAAAGTGTTGGATTATTTATTCCCAAAGCCTCATTTTGATTTCCATTTATGTGAACACTACTCTGTCCATTTAGAGGCTGACATCAGTATCATGCAAAAAGGATGTGGTGGTTCAAAAAACTTCCATCACTCCGTAATTGTGGTGGGAGGGGAGCACAGATACACAACCTCCTCTGACTGTGACCACCAAACTCAGGGCCAAAGAATTCCATCCTGCGGCTGTGGTGTAATCCCAGCACTCAGGGAGGCCAAAGTGGGTGGATCACGAGGTCAGGAGTTCCAGACCAGCCTGGCCAACACAGTGAAAGCCCATCTCTTCTAAAAATTCAAAAAATCAGCCAGGGGGCTAAATTAGGTGGTAGGAGCCTGTAATTCCAGCTATTTGGGAGGCTGAGGCAGGAGAATCGCTTGAACCTGGGAGGCAGAGATTGCGGTGAGCTGACATCATGCCATTGCACTCTAGCGTAAGCGACGAGTGAAATTCTATCTCAAAAAAAAAAGCATTTCATTCTACCTATTGTCTCTTAAAGAATTAAATTAAATTAGAAATTTCAAATTTATGTGTGAAAAGGCCACTAAGTCCTTGCATATAATAGCTGGAAATACTTGATGATGAACTTTAAAGTTTCACTTCATTATCCAGCACTACACAAGTCACAAAGGTATTACTAAGTGATACTGACCTTTTTATATGGCACAAGCCAAGAAAGTAAAGAGAAGAAAGAGCTATAGAAAGAAATACTCAATTTTGCAGGCCTACCTTAAAGAACTGTCAGAAACAGAAACAACTGCTGTGTTGCACAGAAACAAATCATCATAGCGTAAGGCATTTTTCATAACAGCTGGCCTTTTCTGGGATGTTCACATGTATACTAGGCCCCCATTTATCTTTGCTGAAAGTCAGTCATATAGAAAACTCAAAACAATACAATGATGCCTAAAAATTGTTACGACTTTGGCTACATTCACTCAAATTCGTAAAGAAAACAAGAAACTGAATTTTCTTCACGTATTTTAAAAGAAACAGAATTTCATTATTTCTATATATTATACACTGCAGGCTAACCAAAGGTGAGTGAGTAGACTTCTTTGGCTTAAGAGAAGGTTAATTTGTTGTTGATGTGTGCACTGTATCAAACAACTACTATTAAAGTTTTTTTTTTTTTTTTTAACTTATCCAGTGAATGTATTCCACTTAAATGGTACTTCAGTACTCAATAAATATTTACTATGGACATTACAGTCAGACAATGTGCTAAGCACACAACATGCATCAGTGAATAAAAAGCATAAACCTATGGTACCCGCTAAATGTCAACATCACAATCGTGTCATTCTATGGGGCCCTGGACTCTTTGTAAGTTTGACCTTTCAGTCTAAAAACAACATACTTGACAAGTAGACACCTTACATCCCAACTTCACAGGTAAATAAAGAAAGCTAAGAGGGTTAAGTGTATTTCCCAAGGTCAGGAAAGATAGCAACTGATGGAAGGAGTATGTGAACTCAGACAACTCGATGTCGAAGTCCAGGCTCTGAATCTGTGAAATCTGCCGTCCCTCATCTCAATCGCAGAATAACAGATCCTAAATTCTGAATTAGCCATGTTCAAATTATGTGGACTTCCCACCCACCTCCCACCAAAAAAGGGCTCTAATACAAGAATTACCTCCTATTAAACAAATGCCCGTTCCTTGAATGTCTATACACTACAACTTCTGTGCTGAGTGGTAATAGCCAAGCTGGGATTAAAGAGCTGCACTATATAATGCGTAAGTCTGATAATCAAGTCACTGCGTGTACACATGAATGCGTGCACAAAACGTGTGTGTAATGAAGTCACTATGTGAGGGTATCTCCCACCATTATCTATGGTCCTAATAAGAAAAGAAGACATAATTACTCATCCTCAATAAGTTTTCATCACAAAAGAGGAGGAAATAGCTTCTTGCTACTTTTAATCCATTTTTAGGAAACTAAATTTGGTGGAGGGAGCACCATCTCAATGGCAAGTTGAACCTAAGGTGAAGTTAATTTCTCTGCAGCCCTTCTTCGGTTGGAGTGTCAGGGAAGGCATGAATAAAGGGTGATGAGTAGCAAACAACTTATGAGTACAGACCAGGGATCAGACAGAAATTCCCAGTGTTTGTCCTCCAGCTGCTCACATTTGACAATGAAACAATGAGAGGGATATGGCTTTAAGTGATTAATAACTTGGCCCCCACATTCACGACAGCAATGGAAATGTGCATTCTCAAGGTAACTAGTAGTACACATCCTTAGCTATTCCACATTCAGAACTAGCACTTAGAAGGCATGCTGTTAGGAACACAAATGATACAGTAGTACTCTCATCCATGCGGAGCTGTAACAGTACATTGAGCCCAGCGAACCTTCAGCTAGAAACACCTTAACATCCCTAATCACATATCCCCAACTCTAAGGAATCTCTATATCAGGTTTAACTTTAAGGACATTTTTCCCAGTTTTAACAAAACAGTTAAAAATGAATCAATGTTATTACCCCAAAATCGTACCTATAACAGCTACATATAGTACCCTAGAAACTCATTTGGTGTTAAGTCTATGTAACTTCAGGAAACCAAAAAAAGCATGTTTTCCTCTACTGTATGAATGACAGCAGTACAGGTATCCACTCTGAATTTCCATGGAGAATATTACAGGAGTGAGTTTGATTATTTGTGAATAAAGAAAGGTAGGAACTGCTACAAGGAACTACTACACAAGGAACTCCTCAGTGTCATACTGAATAAAAATTACTGTCTCAATGACCTTGTTAGCATTCTCAGACTCCACAATTATTTCCAAATGGCAAATTATTTGTATTATACTTCATAACTGGGTTTCCATAAAAAATATAATTCTACTGTTTTTTGTAAACACACAAAAGAAATCATTTCTTTTAGAACTAAAAGTGACTGTCCTTCTCCTTGTCAATCCTATTCAGAATGTTCTCCAAAGAATACTGACAACCAGTAATGCCAGAAGTTGTCTCTCCACTTAGAATCTAAGATCACTGAGAAAATGAACAATATTTTACACTTCTTCAGTCCCCTTTAAGGTGCTGAGTTCAATAAAGAAACAAAGCAGGTATTCAGTAAACGCCTGTGGAAGGCCCTGCTTATAGCCCAAAACATTCCTATTTGCACTCTGTGATACAATGCTCCTGGATGATATTGACTCATTCAGAACAAAACTCTCAAAGTAACTAAGTCACATGGTGGCCTATAAAAGCTATAAGAGGGCAGCAGAAGGGTTGGAGATGTTAATCTGGCTCTTTCCATTGCAATTAATGAAGAACCACTCAGAAGGAACAGGATAATCTAAGAATCCAGTGGGAAGAATATCCGCGCAGTGGGACCCAGGAGAGTCCAGGAAAAGGTGGCTGTGCACGCACTCCCCTTGGCAGTCTACTGCTCTGCCCACAGCTCCCCCATCCTCTGCTTTTCCTACTTTCCTACCCTACCTTGTGAGCTTGCCTATGCCAGCCCCAACCTTGCTCTTGTCATTAAGGTAATTCTTTTTTTATTTTTAATTTTTACAGATTATATATAAAGGTAATTCTTGAATTACCTATTCGCCTTTCCTCTCTAATGACTGCCTCAGTCTCTCAGTTTCTCAATTCAAATTGTAAAAACAAAATTTGACTCAATTAATCTTTTCATGCCAGGCCACAAGGATCACAGATTGTCATTCTGTATTATTATTCCTTCAAAAAGCTAAATAAAGATTTTTGCCAGCTATTTTACTATTTAGTTCAGAAATCTACGGTGCAAAGCATCCTTTTTAATTAATGATACTTCTTTCTCTTGCTTCTAAATACCCACTGTCCATAATTCTACCTCTTCCATTTGCTTAAGCTCAGGCTTTTGACTGCTTGTTCCATAGATACCTTGGTCAGTGCATTCAAACACAATCAGATCTCTCCATTTTTAAATAAGTCCAATCAAATGAATACTTCCTAAGCGAATGAAAGCTTCCTAATGGAATACATAATTCAGTACCTTTAAAACCTCAGTTGAGTTAGGAGTTTAATTACTTGATACTACCCTGTGTAAGTGTGGGCTCGAAATACACCTACCAGTGTAGGCATGGTAGTGTCCCTACGTGTTTTGATGTTAAATAATTTTTTGGGGGGAGAGACAGAGTCTCCCTCTGTCGCCCAGGCTGGAATGCAGTGGTGTGATCTCGGCTCACCACAACATCCACCTCCTGGGTTCAAGCGATTCTCCTGCCTGAGTCTCCTGAGTAGCTGGAATTACAGACACACACCATCACGCCTGGCTAATTTTTGTATTTTTTGTAGAGACGGGGTTTCACCATGTTGGTCAGGCTGACCTCGTGATCTGCCTGCCTCAGCCTCCCAAACTGCTAGGATTACAGGCGTGAGCCACCGCGCCCGGCCAATGGTTAAATATTAATAAAGCAGAAGCCATGGATCCTATCCCCATAGGCAAAATAACCACAACCTATCATCCATACTCAGACATTTCTGAGAGTGAAAGGGGAGGCTGTTTAATAAATACTTTAGCAAGACAACAGACAGGGATTAGGACATAGAGGCAGCTGTGTTCTATACCACAGACTTGGATTCTAATGGAATACAGCAGCAGAGCCTAGAAGACAACCCAGGTCCCCACATAAAATACAAAGACCCTTCTCTTTATCTTATGTAGAACTCTTTCATGAAATGTGACCCTAGGCCCTCAGTTCAATAAACTGTCATTATGCTAGTCTCCTCCTCCTCCACTTCACACCTCATTTAGCTTTTGTTGTCTTTAACATTGTAATCATATCATACAGGACATTCATCCAGTTATGTTTACAGTCCCGAAACATACTTTATACTCAAAATTTCACCATGGCCAAGGGATTCTCATTTATAATATTAATAATGAAACATATCTCAGTTACAACCCCAAATCAACTTTTTATTTTATGATTGTTAAAAAAAATACCTAATTACTCAACATTTCAAAGCTAGCCACGTTATTTGCTGTGAGCAAAACCAAATTCAATTTCTTCTCCTTTTTAAAATCTTGCAGAGAAACAAAGCTTATTTCCTTTTGCTCATCTTTTTCCCTTATAGCTTCAGTAAACTGAGGGAGAAAAAAAATCTTGATTATTTTCATCTACTTGATTATCTTTTAATAAGCACAGAGAGGCAAGAAAGTAGAAATAACTATATTTTTTCCAAGAGCAAATATTTCATCATCTGTTATTCTTACACAACTATGAGGATGTGCTATATACAGAACCTCAAACAAAAACATAAGAAATGGCAGTGTATGACTTAGAAAAAGGTATCTAAACATATTGCACCCTATTTCCCAGATTGTTTTTGTAGACAGTTTTAATGTGTTGTATTAGACCAATACTGATAACAGAAGCTTCAGCTTTTATTGCTGTTAATACCCTGAGCAATTACTGCCCAGAACAGCAACTATCACATTGTAATCAGCAATTCATAAGAGATGCTGTTCAAACATGAAGGCACCTGCTAATGTGCAAAAACTGTACAAAGGGGCCTCAAGATCTAATAGGTAAAATGAAAATATTTGTAATGAAAATATTTGTAATTTTATTTCACAGCTATATGGTGCACTGATATTTGGTTTAGTAAAAATTACACACAAAGACAATAGTCAGGAAAAGGGCAGTAGCAGCAGCCACTACTAAAACAAAACTCTTCAGGAATAAGGATACGCCTGTATTTCAGGTGTCAGTACTATATCTGTATTTAAAAAAAAAAAAAAACTTAGGAAGGAAAGATATAATAGCAAAGATCTCTAAAAATGTTTTTTTTTAAATTCACATTGACATAAAAACAGAAAGCATTTGCTTCACGAGATTAAACTGCAAGGCCACCTTGCAAAGCAACTCAGAAAGTTAAAAGCTGCCTATCAAGAATAGATAAATCTTAGAAGTAAATGGCACATTTGACTTTGTCTTAAAACCGTAAGCATGCAGTAACTTATGCAATAACTTTTTAACAAAGAAAAATAAATGACACATGATTTTTTTACTGAATATACTAAATTTGGTATTTGGGTTATTAAAAATGATTAAAAAATAAAGGAGATGCAGAGGAAGATCTTTTCAAATTACATTTCTTTAGACTGAAATACCACGTCCAATAACATATCTCAGAACACAAATATCGTCAAATTACAAAGGGTGTTGAAAATAAGAGCAGTCACAGATACTGATAAACATCTCTATAAAACTAAGGAATTAGGAATTCTCCACACCTAAAAGTACAGACAGTGGTTCACAATCTTCAAAGTACTAGGATCCCTTGTAAGATCAAAATATTTCAAAAGATTCCCTAATGATACTACTTCGGTAGTATTTCAAATACCAATTGTTTGAGGAAAATGCCTAACAAATAGTGGTTCTTGCCAGGTGCAGTAGCTCACACTTGTAATCCCAGCACTTTGGGAGGCCAAAGCAAGCAAATCACTTGAGGTCAGAAGTTGGAGACCAGCCTGGCCAACATGGTGAAATTCCATCTCTACTAAAAATACAAAAAAAAATATTAGCCAGTCATGGTGGCACGCGCCTGTAATCCCAGCTACTCAGGAGGCTGTGGCAGGAGAATCACTTGTTCTCGGAAGGTGGAGGCTGCAGTGAGCCAAGACTGAGCCACTGCACTCCAGCCTGGGCGACAGAGTGTGACTCTGTCTCAAACAACAACAACAAAATAGTCGTTCTTAACTGTGTTTTGGTCTTAAATAAGTGAATTTTTAAAAATCATAAAAGCATACTGAAACAGGCTAAAAAATCATTGTCCAGACATGTATGAGATCGATTTATTTATATAAAACCTAGAATGTTTATTTGCAGACCTCTGCCAAATCTCTGGAAACATCCAGGGATCCAAAGCCTAAAGTGTGGGAACCACTGTTCTAAAAAAAGAGATTTCATAATGGGCAACATCAACACTTATATATTCAGGCGGAGTTTTTAATGAGAAAGTACGGTAGCTATGTTCTCATTTCTGCAGCACATGCACTAAAACTGGAAAGAAAGTATAACAGCTTTAGCATGCCCAAGCCAGACTTCTCGCAACCTCTACCCTGGGAAACCCCCACAACAATTCAACATAGGCTCCACACCAGCCGAAATATTGAAGGAAGTGACAGGTTTCCACTGGAAACTATTATCTGACCTGTTTATATTATTTTCCCTACTCATCAATTACTTTACTTCAGGCTCTTAACAAGGCTGAGAAGAAACAAACTACTTCAGGAATTCAAGGGAATCTCTGAAATTGTCAAAACAGTTACTAAAGGGATAAAAACTTCAGAAATACTGTTTACAATATGAGCATTATGACAGTAAGTGTTAGAAAGCTGAAAAGATGGAACTAGTAACCCTCATTTTAGTGCTACTGCCATGAGGTAGTTCGCACTCAAAAGGTGAACTGGTAACCACGTCAACAGCGATGGAGTAACAATCAGAAGAGATAGCCAATGGAACTGGAAAAAGAGAATACAGAGCAGAGTGAACAGCACATTAAAAACGCTTACCAGTTTGAAGTCTTGAATGCTACAGATGAAATACGGTGTGTTTGGCCTCCGACTCTCGATATACACACAGTCTTTAAAAGAAAAAGAAATTTTAAAACAATGGCATTTACCTTTAAGGGAACAAAGACAGGGCCCATAAAGCCACTGCATAAATAAATAAATGACAAGGCACATATCTTTATTGTAACTTTTTTCCTAAAGATGATATTAAATCGCTAATAACTTTAGGTTAAAGGAAAACAGGCATTTGGTTCTTTCTGAATATTTTTCTACTGATTTAAAGAATCTGATGAAGCCTAAATTATTTTCTTCAGAGTCCCTGAAGAAAAGGGGAAAGAATCCACGGGATTATCCATATTCAGATGAAGACATTTAGATAAAAGAAATTGCCTGCTCAAGATCACACATCAAGATGAAATCCTGAGTATCTTATTCAGATAGATGCTCCTATCCCTTCAAAAAAGAGAAATATAAGCTTTGCCAAGTGCTACTATATTTGTAATAAATATTTTGTGGGGAAATAAATGAAATACACAAAGATGACTAGCTTGAACATGCTAATACAATGACCTTTTCAACTAACCAAAAAAGAGAAAGAAATCTAATCTAATCTCTTATAGACAATTTGCTATTACACTGTACCCTAAACACATTTTATTTTCTAATTGTAAACAAAAGCAATGTTACTAATCAGAGATGGAATAAAGGAAACCAAATTACATTTTCTTCAGGGAAGAAGAATGCTTTCTTAAATTACATTTGACATGGCAGTGGTTGGATAATAATTTTTGACGCTTTCAATGACTGGAGTGTAAAGGGTTTTTTTTTTTTTTTTTTTTGGCTTGGGCTCAAAGCCAATCCTCCCACCTCCTGGGCTCAAGCAATCCTCCCACCTCAGCCTCCCAACGTGTTGGAATTACAGGCACTCAGCACCATGCTTGGCCAAGGTTGCTTTTTAAAACGGCATGTTAAGACACTTAAACAAAAGGCAATGATTTTAAAGAAAGCAGTGGCTACAGAGAGAGGTAACCTCGTCCCACCCCCATATCACAACCTGAGATCATCATAAAGCTTAGCACAGGAAAGTCTATGTGTTATTTACTGAAAAGCAAGGACACAGTCAATCAAATCTAGGAAGAGTGACCTTAATGCCTCATTCATCCACTCATTCATTTTTAATAGGAAGGGCCTCACTATGTTGCCCAGGTTAGTCTCAAACTCTTGGGCTCAAGCTATCCTCCTGCCTGGGCCTCCCAAAGTGCTGTGATTACATGTGTTAAGGCACCATGCCCAACTCACAATGCCACTCATTTTGCACTTCCTCTTGGCCCTTCAGAATGGGTGTGTCTTAGAACAATTCAGGTGCTTGACAACACAGGCAAATTCCTCTATTGCCTCATGCGTCTTATGTGTTAAGAGCCAAGGAAAAGCACAGAAGTGGCAAATGGAAGTCATCACAAGCCCTAGCAGCCTCACTAAGACGATTACGAAGAAAGTCCTCACAAAAGGGTACATTCCAAGAAACTTTCTGCAGAACATCAGGATCTTTGTACCTACCCAAAAGACACTCCAGAAAAAGAAGACATCTCAATGCCAACTATTCAGACATTCGGAATTCCCCAACTGGTTTCTCTACTCAAAGGTGGACTCAACAGAGATTTAATCCCTGAATCCATGTAAAACAGTCACTGAATCCATGTAGAATCCCTGAATCCATGTAAAACAAGATAGGGAAGGCTCAGTCAACAGTTCACTCCTGCTGACTTGAGCTTTCCCTATCTTGTTCCAGGGTCCCAGATGCTGAATAACTCTGCTTCAGCATTCAGGCAACATCAACTTAACAAGCTAATCATCTTAAGGGACATGCAAGAGAATTCTTCCCACCCCAGTAGATCATTCTTTCATACTCCTACCTTGGTATTCAAGTAAAAACTGAAGAAACTCAATTCCCTAGATAAAAACTGTAGCTCCAAATCACACAATTTTGGAACAACCCAAAGTTCTTAGTTTCCTGTGTTTCAGTCCCTGTTGTACCCACTGTCAGCATTTCAAATCTCTAGTCATCAATTATTTACTCATCTTACTCAACTCAATATGCCCTCTCCTTTCTGTTGCTTTCTATATACTATATTTCATGACATTAACATCATCACAGTCTAGCTACTGACAGAGCGGAAGCATCGCCATCTTGGACAAGCACCGTCATTTTAAAGTACCCCCTGATCAAAAACTGCCGAAATCCAACCCAAAGGGCATCAGCCTAATGGCTAATGTTATCATGACCATAAACCACAAGTGACATCTTGGATCAGAAACACTCCAACTCTAAGATAAACCCCTCTCCCACCAGAGACATTCCAGCCCCGAGATAACCTCCCCTCTGGCTGGAGAGATGTCAGCCCCGAGACATTCCAACCCCACAATAAACTTCTCCTCCACAAAGAAACATTCCAGCCTGTGATAAGCTCTCTCGACCTAAACCTTTAAATATTCTCAGTCTGCAAGACAGAGTGCTCCTGACCAAAATCAGCCAGAAGCTCCTCTCAGGTTTATTCTCCAAAATGAACCGTTTTTAACTGTTGGGCGCTTTTAGCATTTCTTTCCTCATTCTTTAATTTTACAGCTACTATTCACTGGCTTCAGAACTAATAGGCCCCCCTCCCTTTTTTTTTTTTGAGATGGAGTCTTGCTTTGTCGCCAGGCTGGAGTGCAGTGGTGCAATCTCCGCTCACTGCAACCTCTGCCTCGCAGGTTCAAGCCATTCTCCTGCCTCAGTCTCCCAAGTAGCTGGGATTACAGGCACGCCACCACGCCTGGCTAATTTTTGTATTTTTAGTACAGACAGAGTTTCACCATGTTGACCAGGATAATCTCTATCTCTTGACCTCATGAGCCACCCACCTCAGCCTCCCAAAGTGCTGGGATTACAGGTGTCAGCCACCACACCCAGCCTCATAGGTCTCTTTCTAATTAATTACTTTTATCTTAAGGCTCAAGTGACAAAAAAACTTGCTGCATTCAACAATCTGGTCTCATTCCACACCCCATCTTTCCCTAGGCTGCATTTACTACAAGAAATCCCAACTCTACTCCCAGTCTGTGCAAAACTCTTTCTTCTCTCCTTCTACCAATCCCTGATCACACCAACCTTAGAATTAGTTATTACATAGTTCCATATGCACTAACTTCTCATGGCTCCTCTGTAACTAAATGGCAACATCTCCCTTCTTTTACATAACATTAGCAATTTATACTCCTTGTGTGTTATTTGGCAATCAGGTGGTCTGCACTGTCCACTATCAATTACTATCGATCTTGTAAGCTCAGAGAAATGTACTCAAGTCTACCTTCCCTGTACTCACCAAGGACTAAAGTCTGCCATTAGTGTGGGGCTTTAAAAAAAAAAAAATAAAGCCAAAGCAGGTGGATCACCTGAGGTCAGGAGTTCAAGACCAGGCTGGCCAACATGGTGAAACCCCATCTCCACTAAAAATACAAAAATTGGCCAGGCATGGTGGTGCACACCTGTAATCACAGCTATTCGGCAAGTCAAGGCAGGAGGATCCGTGAACCCAGGAGGCAGAGGTTGCAGTGAGCTGAGATCATCCCACTGTACTCCAGCCTGGAGGACAGAGTGAGACTGTCTCAAGAAAAAAAACAAAACTGAAATAAATGGGAGATGCTTAGAAAGCAAAGACTATGTACCATGTTTTTCTTTTTACACAAAGAAAAGCTTTTTAATATATACTTTAAATAATCTATAGGATCATTATTACTACACCAGCATCTTACTCTAAGACATAAAGCTAGCTTATACATAAAAAAGCTTGCCAGAAAAAGGAAAGAGAACCTATGTTCTTTCATTTCAAACACCAAAGTTACATTCAGGAGAAGGATTGCCTGTAAATACACTAGGATATAGCTCTGTTAGAGAAGGAAGGAAAGGAACATGCTGGTATGTCAAGGGCAGCCAAGGACATTTGTTTGCTTAAACACTTCTCAGCAGTTGGACTGGAGCTGCCTCACACACCTGGCCTGAGAAACACTGCCATGAGGGATAAGCATGAGAGAGATCCTCAACAGGACATATGGAACACTATTACTGTTTATTACATTAAAAGTCACCTCTTTTTGTTTAAAAAGCTACCATGGTAACTCAAACTGATCCAAAGCTGTGAATTCATATCAGACAGTCCAATATACAAGGCTAATAATCTGTAAAATGGGTGACTGCATCAAGTGATCCCTATTAGTACTTTAAAACGCATATATGAAAAAGTTAGATAAGCTCACTGCAAAATTAAGTGACAAAATTTAAAGAGTGTACAGCTGGAGAGTAGAAATTTAAAAAAAAAAAAAGACTCTACATACATAGTCATAAAACACAGAATGGCTAAGATGGGGTAAAATAAGAACTAAAAATGGTTCACACTATGTAAAACTTGCCATAGGAATGGGGAAAAAATACATTGCTTTGACCTGATTTGTCTAAGTCAGTTTTAAAATCAAAGCACGACAAATTATTGTAGAGTCAACCTTTTCTTTATAACCCTCTGACAAATATTAAGATGACCCAACAAAAAATAAACACAATGGCCGGGTATGGTGGCTCATACCTGTAATCCCAGCACTTTGGGGGGCTGAGGTGGGCAGATCATGAGGTCAGGAGATCAAGATCATCCTGGCTAAAACGGCGAAACCCCATCTCTACTAAAAATACAAAAACTTAGCTGTGCATGGTGGCACATACCTGTAATCCCAGCTACTCGGGAGTCTAAAGCAGAATCCCTTGAACCCGGGAGGCAGAGGCTGCAGTGAGCCAAGATCAAACCACTGCACTCCAGCCTGGGTGTCAAAACGAGACTCAATCTCAAAAAAAAAAAAAAAAAAAGTTTAGAATTCAACTCTCACAGAAAAAAATTCCACTTTATATTACTCTTAAAAATATTCAAAACAAGGTTCAATTAAAGCCAAATTCTCATATAAGAAGTAATCTCCTTGGCTCATTAATCAAGCAGCTATTTAAGAAAATAATTTATATAAATGTTTATAGTTAGTACAAAAATAAAGTGGCTTATTTGAAAAAGGAAAGATAAGAACATAAGTCAGGAGTAATGTTAAAATCTCAGTTGGAATATATGCCCAGTAATCTTTTAAAGCCAAAATGATTTGGCAAGGTTTTTGTGCAATTTCTGAGTGCATAGGTTTACTGAAGCTGGTTATAAAATTGATTTTAGTCAGCAGGATCAATGATTCTCAACCTGAAAATCTCCCATGACTCCCAAGCACTGCAGACGCTTATTTAAAAATAATAATAATAACAAAAAGAGCAAAGCGCTTTTGTATTAGAAAGCTAGCAGTTCTGAAAGAACCATGCAAAGCTGACGCGATGCATTAAATGCATAATGCACATCTTCAGAATCACCCATATGAAAACACATATTTACCAGAATTGAGCAAATGGTTGCTGCAGGGCAAGTTTTTTGTTTTTAGTTTTTTTAATCTTAAAATCAGCATGTCTGTAATGGGCCAGAAAAATGAGTGAGGCTATTACCATTGATATCAATTATTCCAAATAACACATGGAAACTAATGTGTCTTTACTAGGGATATCTACAAATGAAACCATGAGTCTAGGTTGAGACTTACTCTTTCTAACATCTAACCTCTGCCTAGGAATGGATCACATGATTAAGTGACCTCAAATCCTTGTGATCAGGGAGCAACAAAATCCTAATCTGGGCAATGATACCCAACAGAGTTATTTCTGGCTGTTTCTCACAACCACAACATAGCTTCATGTCCAAGGATCTACTGTGCCATCTGTAAACAACGGAGCATTTGCTAAACTGGGAAAGGAAGTCAGCCAAACGTGAAGGCAGATTCTCAAGGCAAAGAAGGCCCTCTCTGCTTTTTCAACCCTCAGCAAATCAGCAGGTTTATGTAAACAGAGCAAAAGAAGGGTCCTCTCAAGGGTAAAAAAATCACAGCCTGAGGCATTAGGCAGTTTGTAATTATGAAACACAAAGAACCTGTCAGCATCTTTCCTGACAGCCTCCTACAGAGCAGAGTGGACACTTAACTTCACCCACTAATTTAGCAAACAGTGCTGTACACGCCAGCATTAAAGCTATGGTTACAACACATACAGGCAATGCTCAGCCACTGCTCCATCTCCTAAAGTAATTTTCCTTTCTATCAATGTGTTTCCGCCTATTAATCTTCGAAATACCTTCTCATCCCTTTGCAAAGCATGGCAGTGCCACTCTAATGTAATTTACAATAGAAAACCCTGTTGTAAAAAGCACGCATCAACAAAGACTTCCTCACAAAGAGATTTCTCAGAGACCAAGCTGGGTGGCACAGCGGTGAATATGGGCAGTTGACTCTCCCGCTCTTCTGCTTTCATTTCTCCTCTACATGACTCCTCCACCCTCAATGCTTGGAGGTGACGGTCAATGAGGTCCAGTATATTAGGCTAACATGGCAGAATAAAAAGTCCACAAGTATCTATACTGAAAACAGATGTGCCCAGTTTCTAAAACACACAAAGTGTGTATATGTTCTCTGTGTGTGCATTCTGGAAAGAAGAATGAAATCCTGGTACCCAAATTCCAATTTGTTCCTGGCATACTGCATGTCCTCCAACAAACCCTCCCATTTCTAGGCTCCCAAACCATAAAACAGCCAAACCCATGACCTTTCCTCAACTCTGGAAAAAATGCACTGTGTTCTTTGTAAACACTCAAAAATTGTATGAGGAACAAACGGAATGAAGATAAGATTAAAAAGAGTAAGAAAGAGAGAGAGAACCTAGCAAGAAAGTTGCTATGCTCTATTAATATGAACAAAACAAATGCTGTCTTCTAATACTTCTTTAGGAAATAACTCAATTGGCAGGTAACCTACTTTGGTTTTCCACCAGAATCTTTGGCTGTGAGGGGTACTGATATTGTCTGTCACACTGCAGAATTGAAAAGTAAAAAGGGCTGCTGCTCGGGAAGCTGAGGTGAGAGCATCACTGGAGCTCTGGAATTCAAAGATGCAGTGAGCTATGATCCAGCCACTGTACTCAACCTAGGTGACAGAGTAAGACCCTGTCATTCATACATACATATGTACATGCACACACATATACACACATGGAAAAGGAAACAAAAATTGGGAAAAGTGCACCTCAATAAATGAAACTTTCCCAGTCCTTACCCTTACTGTATCAACTGTTGCCAAAATCAGATGCATCACCTTAAAGATTCTAAACTTGGTGGAAAAAAGATCTCAGATAACACATATCTTTATTTCCTCTTTTTAAACATCATAATAATTAAATTCCATGTATTGAAATGTCTGTAGATTCCCAAGTAGTGCTACAGAGCCTACATGGGCTTTTGTCTGAACACAGAACACTAAATACTTCTAG
>NW_022436983.1:2821671-2937270 GCF_009761245.1 Sapajus apella
AATGAGTGCAGCTGCTCAGTGTCAATATAACACTTAATGAGCGTGTCGCTTTAGCGTGCTCCTTTTGTAAATTGTACCTTGAAAAAAATCATGTTTTGAACATCTGCTAAGACAAAATGGATGAGAACTTTGGGAGGAAAAACCAAGACTTCTCCATTCTAAATAAAGTGTAACAAAGACCCTTTGTCTTACAGACAAGTCTTGTCAAGGTTATATTAAAAATAAAATTGAATATGAAACATTCTATAAAAAGAGAATCACAATTTCATAAAAACATTCACACACAACCTTACTGGGCACCACCAATGTGCCATGTAAGTGCTGGAGCTTATACTAAGGTAAAAAAAAAAACACTGTCCTTCATTTGACAAGTTCACAACTGAATATAAGAGGTAGACATGGAAACAACTGTATGTCTTCAATAATTTTTTTTTTTTTTTTTTGAGACAGAGTTTTGCTCTAGCTGCCCAGGCTGGAGTGCAATGGCACGACCTCGGCTCACTGTAACCTCTGCCACCCGGGTTCAGGCAATTCTCCTGCCTCAGCCTCCCAACTAGCTAAGATTACAGGCATGTACCACCACACCCAGCTAATTTTGTATTTTTAGTAGAGACGGGGTTTCTCCATGTTGGTCAGGCTGGTCTCGAACTCCCAACCTCAGGCGATCTGCCTATCTTGGCCTCCTAAAGTGCTGGGATTATAGGTGTGAGCCACCATGCTCTGCCGTCTCCAATAATTTTAATGGCTACTTATTTTTTTATCTCTGAAACAGAGACTGCTAGCTGGGCCTAATATTCATTCTCCCCTTCTTCCTTATTAACAGAACATTAGGCTGGGCATTGTGGCACCTGTAGTCCCAGCTACTCGGGAGACTGAGGTGAGAAGATCCCTTGAGCTCTGGAGCACAAGGCTGCAGAGAGCTATGATCACCACTGCATTCCAGTCTGTGCAACAGTGTAAATCCCATCTCAAAAACAAGAAAGGAAAAAACAGAAAAAGAAAAAGAACATCTGGTGTGTAGCTGGATACATAGTCCCTCAGAATAAAGACATTTCCCAGCCTCTCTAGCAGCTAACTCAGTCATGAGACAAAGTTCTGGCCATGAAATATAAGCAGACCTATAATATTTCAACTTCTGGAAGCTGAATCCTGAAAAGGGGAAGCCTTACTCTTCTTGCTTTTTCCTGGTAGTCTGAAGGCAAATGTGTGGGCTTGAGGTAGAGCAGGAGATGGAGCATGGGAGAACAAAGAGAATAGAGGCCACGTATCACAGAGTAACAGAAGCTATGACTGTAGCTCAAGAACGAAGCTGAGAATCCACACCTCCTGATTCACAGTTCAGTATTTTTGGCCACTATATGCAAATATATTTGTAAATTATTTTTAAATCAGGCAAAATATTTACATTTCATTCATTAAATTTAAATTTCTAGATGCCCTAGTGGCATCCAAAACACAAATTTTGGGGAAAACATTCTAATTTTTTTAAATACAAAAAGCTAGAAGAGATGACTCTAGCCAGTGCATTAAAAAGCAAAACACACAGCTCTTAATTTAGAATGATTAAAATAGGTTGATTAGAAAACAAACTATTACCTTCTTCTAGGATTATGAATCAACCCCTAGTGGCAGACAGAAATGAAACTGATAAAGTCCACAACTTCCTCCCCTAAAAGGCTTTACAGTGAAGTCAGGTCCCTAGCATGACTCTACTCCAAGGTTGCACAAGTAACTTCTCCTACAGACTGGCTGGCATTCTTTGTGGGGACAGGTGGATGGCATTTGCTGGCAATACTCAGTCTCTCCTCTTTCTTACTCCACTTCTGTACAGGTTTGATGTCAGGATTTGAGAGGGAATACATGACTGCTTCTTCCACAAAAATACAGGGACTACTGACAAACAACTTTTCTAGGCCATTGTATCATTTATACAAGTTAAAGCTGACCAAAATTCATACCATCCTAAATTCTCAGATTATAATCCACAATTTGCTTCATACTAGAAAGACGATATCCCCTGTGTTGCCACAGCTTACCTCCTTTCCATACCCTTATAACCAGGGGACCAAAAGAAGAGCACACACGTGTCTGATCCACTCAGGTGGCAAAGATTTATCATTCAAAGATGTTACAAAGTGTCCTGTTCTATCTATACAACCTTTCTCCAATTTCTTTTTTTAACATTAAATTTAAAGAAGGACATTTCTCCAATTTCAAAAACACAAATTCAGTCATTTTCATAGGCCAAAGCCCTAGGATACACCAGGGCTGGTTAGAAAGAATTGTAATGGTAATACATTTAAAATCTTTAAAAGTCCAAACATACTAATTCAGCAATTCCATTCCTTAGGAAAGTGAGCTGAAATAAACGTATTGACGTTCATCACTGCTGTTTAGAATGGAGAGTATTTGGAAAACATCAAGTCCAACAGTATAGAACTAGTTAAAATGTGACATATAACCATTAACGTGTGAGCATCTCATACTGTTTTTGTGCCATAGATGACTTTAGCATTCTATATACCTGTTCTCAAAAAAAAATTTAATGTACAAAAGCAACATATACTGAAATACTTATCATAATATGAAAAAATCAATTTGTAACATAATAATATATGTACTTCTTTGTTGATTCATTAAATAACAGGATTTCCTGAAGGTCATTCCCTCGATGACCTCCATAATTTCAAAGTAATGAGGAATATAAACATTATTTTGAGATGTTTTTCTCCATATGATGTGATAGGAGACTATCTGTAATTTATATTAATGTCATAGGCACTGCCAATATTACTGTGCTTATCACTGAACTTCATAAATGAAGTGACTGATGAATGAACGTCATTTGAAATTTGATGAATTGGATAAATAAAGATGCAATTTTTTTCCTCACCCAACTGCACAATGCCTTAAATTCTCCTTGGCTGGCCATATACCCCAGGTTATGTATCTCAGCATGAATAGCATACAAAGCAGCCGTAACAGTTCAGATTTACAATTACTGGCATGGAAATAAATTCAGGACATGTTAAGAAGCACATTACAAAACTGCAAATAGCTTAACTCCATATATGTTCACTAAGAAAACTGACCATACAGACTGGGCGCGTTGGCTCACGCCTGTAATCCCGGCACTTTAGGAGGCTGAGGCGGGGGGAATCACCTGAGGTCACGAGTTCCAGACCAGCCTGGTCAACATGGTGAAACCCTATCTCTACCAAAAATACGAAAAAAGTTAGCTGGGCGTAATAGCGGGCGCCTGTAATTCCAGTTACTTGAGAGGCTGAGGCAGGAGAATTGCTTGAACCCGGGAGGCAGAGGTTACAGTTAGCCAAGACTATGCCACTGCACTCCAGCCTGGGCAACAAAGAACGAAACTCTGTCTCAAAAAAAAAAAAAAAGAAAAGAAAAAGAAAACTGACTTACTATGGATGTTAACAGTAGTTAAGTAGTTTCTATTTTAACTTTGGCTTCTCAAAATTTTTCCATTTTATTCCTTGAAAATGTATTGTTTGTTCATCAAAAAGGGAAAATGCAGGAAGGAATTTATGGAATAAACATTTTTTAAGTCTATAGCCAAATATAAATGCATTCAAAGGGCAAAACAAAAAGCAGTAAGTAAATTCAGGAGAGAGAATGTAAAAATGGATCGTCTCTAATCATTACAGAAGCTAGGTTACAGAAACAACACTGAAAAGGGCGTTGGAAATCCATATGTTCATGTATCAGATGCCACAGCACTTAGAATCCTGACAACTGGGAGATAATAGAAGCAAAACATATGACAAAACTGATGGTCTCTACAACAGCCAGCCTCCACCAATCCTGACCTGAATGCCAACTGCAATTTTTAAAAAGCTTGCACTCCACGATGCCAAATATCTATTTTGGGGATAGCTGCTGCAGACTTCAAAATCATTCTAGTTTATAACCTTGAAAGATAGCTCAGAGTTTTTCTCCAACAAAATATCTTCTAGCCAGTACAGGGAACAAACTAGAAATCATGCCTCCATTGTCGGTTAGAAACTGAGTTATACAACTCCTTGCAAGGAAGAAATATAATCTCCCCAAGTCTAAGTGCTAATAGAGTAATTATCAAATGCAAACTTCAAAACATTATGTGTACTTTTATGCTGTTAAATAGTGGTATTTAAACCACTACTTTTCAGCTAAACTGTTCCTGACAATGTAAAAATACGAGACGCCAGGTGAGGTGGTTTTTTTTGTTTTTTTTTTGTTTTGTTTTTTTTAAAAGATGGGGTTTCACCATGTTGATCAGGCTGGTCTTGAACTCTCGACCTCAGGTGATCCACCTGCCTTGGCCTCCGAAGTGCTTGGATTACAGGAGTGAGCCACTACGCCCGGCCAGGTGAGATCTTTTTGTGCCACTTCCTTTCCCTCTACTAAAGAAAAAAATATATACTTATACACAGTATTATTAACATTGCCACAATCAATCTAGTAAGTGCACAGTAGCTGCGTTTTATAATACCAGCACAATGGGAAGACCAGGAAAGGTAAAGTCTGAAAACTAAAGGCCAATAATAATGAGAGCCTGCCTTAGAGCCAAGTCATACAGAGCTGTACAAATAGAGCCCAAATTAAAATGTTAATGTAAAAATTTAGAATAAAAAGCACAGCCGGGCGTGGTGATGTGCACCTGTGATCGCAGCTACTCAAAAGGCTGGAGTGGGGTGGACTGCTTGAGCCTGGGAGGCAGAGGGTACAATGAGCCAAAATTGTGCCATTGCACTCCAACCTGGGTGACAGAGTAAGACCCTGTCTCAAAAAAAAAAAAAAAAAAAAAAAAAAAAGAATAAAAACAACATATTGAAATTATGTTCAAAATCTGTATCCTAAACTCACTCCATTTTCCCTTTCTAAAATAGAGATATAACCATAATCAAAGCTCCCCTCCCATCTTTTTTTAACTATATGAATCTCTATTGATCAGTCTACAGTAAGACACTAACATTCCATCTGTCAAGTATCAACATCTGTCCAGTGCACAAAGAAAGCCAGAACAATGCCTGCAGCCTTCAAAGGGATATAAAATTGTAGCTTTGCCTTTTAAAGTTTGGTTTATACATTTTACATGTTATGCTATGATATTGTACATAATTGAAAAGGCATTTCTTGCAAAGGTAACTGAATAGGGAAATCTAGAGACGTAAGTCAGAAAACACATTTAAGAGTTAAATGGGTGAACAATGGTGGAGGATCTTTCGTTGCCTAATTAGCTTGAGTACATTTTTAATGGTGAACTAATGAAAAAGAAGTACTGGATATTTAATGCATATATAATGACAAATAGTCATTATGTATGAATTCAATAGACTTGGTAAAGTGACTAGGAATTTATCCATTTCCAGGCATTTAAGCGTTCACTTAAATGAACAAGTGACTAACTTACCTTCTCCCATCTATCTATGAAACTTTAAAAATGCATTATAAAACTCAGATAATATTAAGGAAGAAGTAAAATAGGGAAGCATGTATCCGTACTTTTTCTAGTATTTAGGATATTCACATAGCTCCAAAGCAAAACTTATGCAGACAGGCATCTATTCTGCAGTATTTAAAACTTTAAAAAAAAAAACAAATCACTCTTGTCCATATACATTTTTAAGTAATTTAACACACATAATGCACTGCTGCATCTTGAAATTCACAGACAATATTTTTAATTTTGGAAAGTCTGGTTTTCTCAGCTGGTGAAGCTGTCAGAATAAATAGAAGGCAATATCTGGAAAGATGACAAATACATGGGTCAATGTCAAATACAAGCCAATCTCTGTCAAGAAAAGAGCCAAAGTCCTGCATTTCCATTTAAATTACGTTATCCAACTCAAATACCATCATGCCACTTCAAATCAAAATTGTTTCCCTTTAAAAAGAGCTTTTTACAAAACTGATAGAGTATAACAGATTAAACAACTCTTTCAGCAATTTCCTTAGCTACCACAAAGTAAGGCATCAATGTATAATTATAATAAGGGGAACATTTAACAATTAATTGAGCCAGCTAAAGCTAAATCTCCAGAGCTTAGGAGTTCAAATGCTTGCTCACTAAGCAAAAGGGCAGAGGATTTTAATACAACTGCAGGAAATCTCAGTCCAATTAGACTCTAGGTAAATATAAATCTTGTTGCACTGTGACTGGAACTCTGTCACAGTCCACCAGACTGACTTTGGTATCTAGCTTGGAGAGTCAAACAAAAGAACCCCTGGCCTCACTATTGTCTCTCCACATACTCCTGAATTTTTAATCAAGTACTTGCAGGTTCCCTGCTCAACAGGCAAGGTCTTCTGAAGGCTGTTGGCTTGCTTTTACAACCAACCAATAAGACTCACAGAACACATCACACAACTCTGAGGCAATTAACATCTCTGAAAATGTTCACAATTTACCCCAGTTTGTAATGGTAACATCTTAACTAATTCACTGTCTTTCCTCATTCAGAATTAGATACTGTGAGGCCTGGGGTCATCTCCTTTCAGAGTTTTGACAATGGAGACTTAACAACCATCTTTTAAACCAAGGAAGATTAAAAATTAAGTAATCAAATTAACTAGGGTGGCCGTTCACTTCCTTAACTTAAAATGCATCTTCTATCCCTATGAAGATTTAGGAAAGTACAGAAGGATTTAACAGAATCAAAAGTATCATATTAACATTTTGGGGTCAAAAAAAATCAGAATATATTTCATATTTTTAATCATATAGTTTAAAGCATTTGGTCTGCTAGAAACTGGCCTTATAATTTCAGTGTAAAACAGTAACATTTAACAAGGATTTTAATATAAGACTGGCCCTTTCTGAGCTCCACACATATGTGCTTGTGTGTATACTTATTTAATCCCCATCACAATTCTAGTGGTAGGTATTATTATCCCCATTTTATTGATGAAAAGACAGAGGCACAGGGGCTGTCCTCTACTCCACGTTAACCCACGAGCAGTGGGGTACTAGATTATGCTGTCCTTTCTCTCTGTGTGTAACTGATTCAGATTTGTGGTCAAGATGAAACCTAAGGAAGTTTATGCACAACACTGAAACATCTAAGATAATTTTTTTAGGATTGTTTCATTTATAAGTCTAATTAACTTACAAGAAGAGTTACATACTTGAGATTTATGTTTATAGACTTTTTTAAAAAGGCTATTAAAATGTTAAACTAGGAATAGCAAGCTTAAATGTTGAAGATATTAATGAGTTTATAAACAAGACTCATAATTCAAAATCTCTTAAAAGTGATTAAAATGTTTAACTTATAAATGAATTTATAAACTGAATTTTTTAAAAAAGAACAGTGTCCTTCAATTTGTAAATTTAACAAATTGAGTATCAATTTCTTTAAACCAAGGTAAAGTTTTGGACAGTCATTTCTGCATATAAATATCAATCTTAAGGACTCGTCCCAAAAAGTCCTCCCATCCACTGCTCTGTGCACATGTCTACTGCCCAACTACTAAAGAAAGCACAGCTGAGACAATGCTACCCAAGAGAGGCACCTAAAACACCCAGGTCTAAGCACTCAAATCTAGCATCTAACTCAGCCTATGCTAATAGGTATCTAGGGAATGAGTAAATGCCTAGAATGTGCTAGACACTTTTCTGAGGCACCTGGGATACATTTTCCTAAGGCACCTGGGATACACCAAGAAACATATCCCTGTCCTGCAGCAGGGAAAAAGAACACAACAGAAATGGCAACGAAGGATGTCATGGGTGTGAGTGAGTGTGAAGGGTGGGGGGATCCAATAATTTAAAATCCTAGTGGGGGCAAACAATTGCTGGATCAATTGGCCCCGGGAAGGTGGCAAGTTAAGAGGTAGAAGAGTGGGATCCATGAGTAGATCGTCACCAGGCTGCATTCCTGAATTTGATCATTAATTACTCATAAAAATACCTTCGAAGAGTTACCTTTCAACATGTTTTTGCTCATTATTAAGCATGATTTTTACAAAGCCACATAAAGAACATTTCTGCTTCCTTTGGAACACAGTTTTGTTTTGTTTCGTTTTGTTTTGTTTTAACGCATTGTGGTTCACTGCTTCTTATGTAGATATTTCTGCTAAAACACAATATATGTTACTGGGAAGACTACATACTCAGCAAAAATATTCACTAAAAATAAAAGGACTTATATGAAATACACAGTAAAAGGCAGACTACTCATGTCTATGCAACTCTGAAATCAGATGGTTTTTGTTAAAAATCAACACTTAAGAAACCCAGGCAGGTACCCAACAGTGGCTGCATGCTGCCATAGGGGGTATTACAAAAACATGAAAACAACAGATGCTGGCTTGAAGGCACCAAAACAATGCAGTAATCTGGGGGTTTTTGTGAAGGTGAGCACAGCAGGCAGGGCAACCTGCCATAGAGTATAATGTTAGCATGCACCTCTCTAGGGAGGGATTCCTGGGGGACAGGTGCTCATTTTTCATTTCATTTTCAATAGAAATGAGAAAGCTCCTGCCTGTGCAACAGCCAAACTGAAAATTTAAATTCTCACCTATTTTTTTCCCTTTCCTGCTAAAATATAATCCCACATTATACCATTAAAGTATATAATTCTATTCCCTCTAGTCACACTCCTCTTGCCTACCAAAAGTTCCACATGAACCACATACACTGCACATTTTATTGACATCACTTCCCTATTTACTTACCTATCACACACATAGCAAAACAAACTATTGCTAAATATCCACATGCAATAACAAGGTTTTGTAGCCACCCCACATCTATTTCCCCTACCAAACTCCTTCCCAATCTCATTGTGAGGAATAACCTTAGCCCCACCATGTGCAGGCTTGGGAAAGCAAGAAATCAAGGTTTCTGTCTTTTTTAATACAAGATATGTGCATACAATTCAGTGTAGACATAATGTATTTATTCTTCTGGAACCGTGAATCTTGAGTGACAGCAAGGGCAGGAAGATGCTCAAGGGCCCCCTATTCCAGTGCTAGCACCTGGCTGGAACCGTCAGTAGTTCCGGCCAACCAAGTATCTGAATGCTCTCATTCCAAGTAGTTTTCGGAGACGTTTTGCCAGCTTTCTACCCATTATTTGAGTTACTCTAACAACAAACTGTCTTTTGTGTTATGTGATCAATGTACACCACCTTGCATTCAAAAAACTTTTCATGCATACGACATGCTTCCTTTTTGTTGGATCATAGAAACTGTGTATTTCTCTCCTAGTTCCTAAGGGTTCAAAATCCAGGAATCACCATTAGCCTATATATTCTTGAACAATTTACCTCTCCCCTTCTCAGCTTACTTCCCACAGTTTACTTATGGACTATGTTGCCTAGGCTAGCCTCAAACTCCTGGGCTCAAGTGATCCTGCCACCTCGGTCTCCTGAGTAGCTGGGACTACAGATGCTCGCCACTGCCCAGCTGGATTTGGAAACAGGAGAACTATAAATAATTTTAGGAGTAAGAGGAAAAAAGAGAAAAGTAATTATATCACTTGCATTTTCAAAGAAATGGGTCTATCTTCTCTTTTTCCTACAATACAGGTGCATTTGGTTTTTGTATTCTCCTCAGGATTTTATGCAAATGCCCATTCATTCTTGGCTTTAACCAATTCTCACGGGCCCAAACCAGCTGCATGACCTTGGCCTCCATGTCTTTGTTTCCTCATCTGTGTAAAAGGGAAATAATATCTAGGTTGTATAGGAATTTTCTAAGGACTACAAACTACAAGCTCAAAGCAAACCCAGAACTGGAAGATAGCAGGTGCTTTAAAACTGGTTGTCATCCATGTTGTAGGTCCCTCACTCCCTCACATCTGTCTATGTATAGCCAAGTTCACAGTTCACTTTGCAATCAGGCACTTTAGAAGATCCAAATTATTGCCACTCATCTGGCCAGAATTTAATTCTGCAGCCACCTCTGTTCTTCCTGAACTGCATGCATTGTATTTCACCTCAAAATCTCAAGCCAAGAAATCATATGTCTTTTCCCTTTAATTTTTGATCTGTCATAAGTAAGTGACAAGCATGCTGGGTACTAATCCTCTCACCCTCAAGGCAATGGACTCATTTTCTATCTCTGCATTAGCTTGAAAAAGACTGGGAAGCACTAACAAGTGATTAGCGACTCTCAAACCTAAACGTGTGTTTCAATCACCTGCGCATCTTGTTTTATAAAACATGGATTCTGATTCAGCAGACTGGGGGTGGAACCTGAGATTCTGCATTTCTAACCAACTCCCATGGGATGCCAATCTCTGGCCAATGCTTGGAGGAGAGAACCACTACAGTACAGGTTTCATGATACTTAATGATCCTTTCCCTATCTAATCAAAAAAGATATGATTAATTAATCTCAAATATCACTTCCCATTTCTCTAATAAGAATAACTTTAGTATTTTCTCCTTCCTTTAGCCTCATGAACTAATAATTTTTTATGTGCTAAAGAATTGTCTTTCACATATGCAGAATATGAATAACTTCCTAATATACATGAAAATGTAATCACTTAAAAGATGAAATAAAATTTCAATAGAAACAGAAGAAAAGTTAATTAATGTAATCCACAACTAAAGTTCACTATAATATGACTGCAAATAAGAACTACATTTTCCCAACTGTTCCAAAGGCATCCTACTAAGAGAACTGAAGATGTCATTCAAATGTAAAGCACTTAAACCTGAGTCTACCTACCAACAAAGCTCTTCCTGCCTGTTACAGGATGAGCTGTCTTCCCAAAATTCATATGGTAAAGTCCTTACTCCCAATAGGTCAGAAGGTGACCTTATTAAAGAACAGGTAAGGCCTGGCACAGTGGCTCATGACTGTAATCCCAACACTTTGAGAGGCTGAGGAAAGAGAATGGCTTGAGGCCAGGAGTTCAAGACCAGCCTAGACAACAAAACAAGATCCCTTCTCTACAAAAAAAAAAAAAATTAGAAATTAGCTGGGCACAGTGCTGTGCACCTGTAGTTTCAACTACTTGAGAGGCTGAGGCAGGAGGATCACTTGAGCCTGAGAGTTCGAGGATGCAGTAAGTCGTTTTCATGTCATTGCACTGCAGCCTGGATAACAGAGTGAGACCCTTCTCCCCGCCAATCAAAAAAAAACCCCAAAAAAAAAAAAAAAAAAAAAAAGGTGATAAACCAACATAAAACAAGGATTAAAAAAAAAAAAAAAAAAAAAAAAAAGAACAGGGTCAGCATTGCCAATGTAACTAAGATAAGGTCATATGAAGATATAATTACACTGGAAGTATGATTAGTTAAGATGAAGTAAAGTGAGCCCTAATCCAACTTGACTGGCATCCTTATAAAAAGAAGAAATGTAGATAGACACAGAGATATATATACAAAGAGAATCCTATGAAAAGATCACCATTATGCTGTCACAAAGCAGCAAACTACTGTAAGCAAGGAAGCAAGGACAGAGGCTTGGAACAGTTCCTTCCCTAGTGCCTTCAGAGTTAACATGAGGGCAGGGGCAGTGGCTCATGCCTGAAATTCCAGCATTTTGAAAGGCCAAGGTGGGCAGACAGCGTGATCCCAGGAGTTCAAGATCAACCTGGGCAACGTGGCGAAACTCTGTCTCTACAAAAAAAATACAACAATTAGCCAGGCATGGTGACGCATGCCTATAGTCCCTGTTACTCCGGAGGCCGAGGCAGGAGATTGAGGCTGCTGTGAGCAACGACTTCGCCATAGCACACCAGCCTGGGCGGCCCCGTCTCAAAAAAAAAAAAAAAGGAAAAAGAGGTAATGCGATCCTGTCAACACCTTGCTCTTAGACCTGTGGCCTCCAGAACCATGTATAAGCCACTCCATTTGTGATACTATGCCACAGCATCTCTAACAAACTAATACACAGCCTCATTGTGTTTCCTCCCAAATAAGATTAAGGTCCAAAGATTGTGCAGATAGGTCACTAGTGACACAGATGTGAGCCACTGCACCTGACCTATAGTCACTTAAATAGTTTTTAGAAATATGTATATTTCATTTTTATTCAAATAGATCCTCAGGTTTCATTTTGCCTACTTTGAATTTTTTCCAGCTTAAATTCTATTTGCCTCAAAAGAAAATAACACTTAAGTGATCAAAGTAAACAATTGTGGTTTCCAGGACGTTTTTCCTCAAAATTAGCAAATAAAAGGGTCAAATATTTTACATGACCTAAGATTTCACAAACCACAAACTTAAGTTGTCTTTTATATATAAAATTTACCTATATAAGTATATATTTTGTACTTTGTTCATGAAAGTAGAAGGAATACATATTCTAGGACTACAGGGTAGCTTGGACAATCAAAATTATCGGTTAATACAACAAAATATTAAAAAATGGAGAATCAGCTTAACACATACTTTTGAAAAAACTCCAATTATCCAAATAGCAAGCAATACCGATATGCCAAAACAAAAAAAACATGCAATAATGTGAATTTAATTTTTTAACCAGCTCTACCTAGACCAGAAATAAAGGTATCAAATTTCCTAGAACCTAACTGAAAATAGCAGAAAGAAGTTAATATGCTACCTACAGCAAACTCCAGAAATCAATATCCTATGCTAAAGAAGCCCAGAAGGAAAATCTGGCTGCACACAGCTGTGTAATAAATCAATTTGTTACCGTGACAGTCATCTCAAAACAGGGGTAATGGTTGACAGACAACAAATAAGTTAGATCTGACTCAGGGACAATATACAATAGAGCCCCATAAGGTTTTTGTTTTGCTTTTATTTTTAACAAGTCTGTTAAATCATTCATTGGGAAATAAGTGATTCAAGATAGACTTCCAGAAGCTTTATTCTAATGTTAACATCATCAATGAGTCAGTAAGTTTTTTAATGTTTCTAGAAATTTCAGTGTGCAACAAACATTATGAAACACAGACTAGGTGCGGTGGCTCTCACCTGGTAATCAAAGCACTTTGGGAGGCAGAGGTGGGCAGATCACTTGAGGTCAGGAGTTTGAGGCCAGCCTGGCCAACATGGTGAAACCCCGTCTCTACTAAAAACAAAAAAATTAGCCGGGTGTGGTGGCACACGCCTGTAATCCCAGCTACTCCAGAAGCTGAGACAGCTGAATCGCTTGAAGAACCTGGGAGGCGGAGGTTGCAGTGAGCTGAGACTGCACCGCTGTATTCCAGCCTGAGTGATAGTGCGAGAATCCGTCTTAAAAAAGAAATAATATTATCAACGGATGGCAGGAATTCAATGATGAATGGGGAAAAATAAGAACTGCTGTTTTTTTGGAGAAGGGAGACATTAATCTAATAAATAAAAAATTATTACTGTTTGAAGTGCTAGAAGGAAAGATACAAAAAAACTGCTATAATATATTTATTAAGGAAATTTATTTGACTAACCTGGGAGAGGAAAGGCAGTGACACTGGTGTGGGAGAGCTGAAGAAAAGATAAGAATTAAGTGTCTTCCTGAGATAGAAGAGCAAGTGCAAAGCCTTAGGGCAGGAGGGAACATGGGCAGTGTAAGTAACAAAATCCATTCTGCTGAGCATCTAAGGACAAAACTAAGGTAATCCCAGAGATTGGGAGCAAAGGTCAAAAAGACCTGCTTGTGACAATGCATGAGATTAAACCTTAGTGATAAAATCTAAATAATATCCACTTTCTCCATAAGATCTCATGCTTCTAAACGCTAAATAATTTAAATATAGGTTGAGACAAAAAAGTATGATTATATAAAGGCCTACTTTTATCCTCAAAGTATCCCTGTACACTCATTCTTTGTGACATTTCGAGAGGTTCCTATAATATACACTTAACCTGGGTAGTAAAACCAATTCAGAGATGTAGAAAGCAAAAAATAATATACAGTATTTGAAAAATCTTAATCTGTGCTTTATATCCCATAGAAACAAATGAGTGTTAAAGATCTATTCAGTTGGAAGCGGTGGTTCACGCCTATATAGTCCCAGCACTTTGGGAGGCTGAGGCAAGTGGGTCACCTGAGGTCAGGAGTTCAAGACCAGCCTGGCCAACATGGTAAAACCCTGTCTCTACTAAAAATACAACAATTAGCGGGCGTGGTGGCACATGCCTGTAATCCCAGCTACTCAGGAGGCTGAGGCAGGAGAACTGCTTGAACCCAGGAGGCAGAGGCTGTCGTGAGCTGAGATCGTGTAACTGCATTCAAGCCTGGGGAACAGAGCAAGAATACGTCTCAAAAAAAAATAAAAATAAAAATAAAAAATGTACCATTTAAAATTAGTGACTGGCCAGATGCAGTGGCTCACACCTGTAATCCCAAGACTTTGGGAGAAGGAGGCAGGAGGACCATTTGAGGCCAGGAGTTCAAGACCAGCCTGGGTAACATGTCAAGACCCCATCTCTACAAAAAAAAAAAATTTTAATAGGCCATGTGTGCGAACACCTATAGTCCTAGCTACTCAGGAGGCTGAGACAGGAAAATCAATTGAGCCCAGGAGTTGAAGAATGTGGTGAACTATGATCACGCCACTGCCCTCCAGTCCGCCACTGCAATTCAGTCTGGGTGACAGAATGAGGCTCTGTCTCTCTCTCTCTCTCTTTTTTTTTTTTAAACTAGTAACCCATTGAAGACATCCTTTACAATATCTTCACAGATCCTAAGCTTTTAAGATACAACTAAGCACACAGGATCTCTGCAAGCGGGTGAGGATAATGGTTTGTCATCACCAACAAAGGATGTTATTGCAGTTGTTTTTACCAAGAAAGTAAAAGACCAGGTGCAGTGGCTTATGCCTATAATCCCAGCACTTTAGGAGGCCAAAGCAGGAGGATCACTTGAGCCTGGGAGGTTGAGGCTGCAGTGAGCTGTGATCATGCTACTGACAACCTGGATGACAAAGCAATACCCTGTCTCAAAAAAAAAAAAAAAAAAAAAAAAAAAAAAAAAATCAGGAAACAAAACAAAGGAAAGGAAAAACTCAAATCTCATCTGGGAATCTAATCACAGTACTCTTTTCCTTTTTTAAAGAGACAGAGTCTTGCTCTGTCGCCCAGGCTGTAATGTAATGCACGTAGTTCACTGCAGCCTTAAACCCCTGGCCTCAAGTGATCCTCCCACCTCAGACTCTCAAAGTACTGGGATTACAGGTGTGAGCCACCTTGTCCACCCAGTACCCTACTTCTGATTCTTCAATTTAAGTATACCTGAAGAACAGGCAACATTTAACAAGTACCCATTTAGAGAAAAAGCTGTTTGGAGAAGGCAGCCAACTCAGTTAGCTTCAAATCCATCACCAAAAAGAAAAGAAACCACTGAGAAGGTCAAAGACAGTCTCCTTACCAAAGAGTCAAACATCCACTGGACCTGGCAGGATGCAAAGGCACAGCCTCCACGCAACTAAAAGGGCACCTCACACGAAGCAGCTATGCTCTGGGTGCCACAGGAATCTTCCAAACTGTGTGTGGCCTTTACAGATCTTTCATAACATACTTGGCTTTCAGAGACAGCACACCTTTTTCACATTTCACAGAGGTTTTCAGATTCATTCAAAAACTATCAGCCTCCATAAATACATAGTTCTTGCCCAAGCACTTTAAGAACTGTTCTGTAAATAAGCCCTTAGCAATCTCCTTTCACATATTCTTTCAGACTCAAGAAAGGAGGTTTATTAGTCCGTTCTCACACTGCTATAAAGAACTGCCTGAGACTGGTTAATTTATAAAGGATAGAGGTTTAATTGACTCCCAGTTCCACAGGGCTAGGAAGGCCTCAGGAAACTCACAATTATGGTGGAAGGGGAGGCAAAGACATCCTTCTCACATGGCAGCAAGAGAGAGAAGCGCTGAGAAAAGGCAGAAAGGCCTGTTGGAAAACCATCAGATCTCCTGAGAATGAACTCACTATCACAAGAACACGATGGGGGAAACTGCCCCATGATTCAATTATCTCCACCTGGTCCTGCCTTTGTCACATGGGGATTATTACAATTCAAGGTGACATTGGGGTGAGTATATAGAGCCAAACCATATCAGTAGGACTTCCTAGAATACTATAAAAGGTACAAGATGATGTACAAAATTTCCCAAAAATGTTTTCTCAGTTTTTTACTTTAAATAGAGATGAGTTCTCTCTATGCTGCCCAGGCTGGAGTACAGGGCCATTCACCACAATCATAGAGTACTGCAGTCTTGACCTCCTGTGCTCAAGAGATCCTCCCACTTCAGCCTCCCAAGTAGCTGAGACTACAAGCACATGCCACTGTGCCCATATCCAAGACTGTTTTTGGTTTGTTGGTTGATCTGCATTTTTAGGGAGATATTCAGCAGAAACAGGGTGCCACAGTCCCATAAACAGGAAAAAAAGCAGGTGTTTTCCACGTTAAAGAGGTTTCCTTAACTGCAGGGATTCTAGGAGTCACCAATTCTGACTCACTCATGAGGGAGACTGTACATGTAGCGTTTTCCACACGTATTTAACTACTATTTTTGGTGAAATGTCCACACTGACACCAGAGTAACATTCCACATTATAAATGCTGAGAAAGGTTAGCACTTAATACTGCACAAGGCAGCTTGCCTTTGGACAATGATCTGAACTGCATTAACACATTAAAATGTTATCCAGAGAAAAGACCATAAATCAATCTTTCACTATAATGAAGTTATCATAATGCAATCTACATCTAAAAGAGTTAACACATTCTGTTCCTTTCCTATGATTTAGAACTACATAGGCCCCAAACAAGTAATCTGTGGTAACTCTATGAGAGACTCTTCAGTCGCTAAGAAATTCTTGCTGCCCAATAGCTAAGTCTAAATCAAAGATAAATAAAGACAGTACTGTAACCTACATATACATCATTTAATCCCTACAGCAGAGTTCTAACTGCTTTAAAACCTCCACTATGATAACTTTATATCACACAATTACCTTATCAGTTAATCTTCAACCAAGAAACTGTAGTTGTGAATACAAATTTGTCTGTATTAAGTTCTAACACTGACTTTTTTTTTTGGAGACAGGGTTAGTGCTGGGATTACAGTCATGAGACACTGCGCCCAGCCCCACTGACATCTTTTGAAATTCAAAAAACTCCTATGTAGGAGAATCTGGAACTTGATGTGAAGTTCAGAACAGTGACAGCATTCCTCAGCAGAATGACTGTTCCAGATTATGGACCTAACACAGTGAAGTATTTTAATCTCTTTCTCAGAATAACATAATAATGGGCAGCTTTAATCTGCTAATTACATCTCATACGAAATTTATGTCACTCTTCAACAATAAAAGTAACTCAAACAAAATGATTTCACCTAGGTTTTACTGGCTTCTGTAAGAAAAGTATCTTCCTTTTCTGAGACAGGGTCTTGCTCTGTCGCCCAGGCTAGAATGCGGTGGCACAATCATGGCTCGCTACAGCCTTGACCTCTGGACTCAAGTGATCCTCCTGCCTCAGCCTCCTAAGTAACTGGGACCACAGGTGTGTGCAACCATGCCCAACTAACTTTTAAAAACTTTTTGTAGAGGTGGGGGATCTCACTATGTTGCCCAGGCTGGTCTTGAGATCCTGGGCTCAAGCAATCCTTCTGTCTCCGCCTCCGAAAGCAGTGAGATTACACTGTGCCCAGCCTAAGAAAGACCTTAATACACACAATACATCAAATGAAAAAGAAAGGATTTGCTAATGTCCAACAGGTTTTGACTCACTTGTTTCAATGATCTCATCTGAAAGCTGGGTCTATCTTTTTTCGAGCAAAGTTATAAGGCACAATACACTAGCGTGACCATAATACATTTTCTGGAAAACCAAGCAGGTTTGATGACTTCTACTATTGTTGATTAGAGAGCTTGAGTTAGTAAGAGCAATAGACCCCTGATCTGAAGACTTTTTTTTTTTTGGAGACAGATTCTCATTCTGTTGCCCAGGCTGGAGTGTAGTGGTGCAATTTTGGCTCACTGCAATCTCCACTTCCTGGGTTCCACCAAGCAATTCTCCTGTCTCAGCCTCCTGAGCAGCTGGGATTACAGGCACATGCCACCAAGCCTGGCTAATTTTTGTATTTTTAGTAGAGACAGGGTTTCACCAAGTTGATGAGGCTGGTCTGAACTCCGGACCTCAGATGATTCACCTGCCTTGGCCCCCGCTAAAGTGCTGAAATTGCAGGCAGGAGCCACCATGCCCAGCCTAAAGGCCATTTTTAAAAAGTACCTCTCTAGAGTCTGGTTAATCCTGTGCCAAAGCAAAATTTTCTGTTTCCAAGAATCTTAAGGTTTACTTGTCTGCACCAAATAGTCAATTCTGCAGCGTCACCACAGTCTAATTTATGATTGAAGATTAAAAAGCAAGGATGATTTCAAAAGAAAAAATACTAAGCAGATAGTCAAGTTAGAGAACAAGCAGCATAGGAAAATAAAGAAAGAACTCATGAATGCATAAACCAGGGCACAAGACCAAATTAAGGCAGACACAAGCAAGAAGTGAATAAATCCGACTGACCAAAAGTGGGTCACATGTTTACCAAATTAAGTTTCCTATTCCTCGGGATTCCAAGCCTTCCTTAAAGAGCAGAAAGCATATTTATTTCATCATAATGCTAAGATCATTCCCTACTACAAACACTGGCAAGTCCCAAACGCAACGCTGCTCACCTCCTGGTCTGTAGACAACATCATCTTCAGTGATGTAGGATGTTATCTCGCCAGTATCTGTCCTTTCGTAACGAGACTTTTTTTTCGGTGGTTTCTTCTTGTTCTTCTTCGTGGACTCCTCTGCGGTGGCACTATTGTTGTCATTGTCCTCATCTTCACTGTGATCACTCTCGGCATAATTTTTGGCGCCTCCTTCCAAGGTACAGCTCCGCCGTGGCCTTGAATTCTCACTCTCTCTCGCTTTGTCTCTTTTCTCTCTCTCTCGGTCCCGGTCTCGGTCCCGGTCCTTCTCTTTGTCTTTGTCTTTGTCTTTGTCTGCTGTCATGATTCGCCACGTGCCTTCTTCTGTCCTCTCACGGCTAGGCCTCCGTGAAAGGTAGACAGTAAGCCTGGGCTTCAGTCTTCTGAATTTCTCACTCAATTCCAGGGAAAATCCAACCACTCCAACAACCCCAACGTTTCAAAAATGCTAGAAGAAAAAAAAAAGATTTTACATTAACGCCTTTTCATATTTCTTTCCTAAAATAATGTTTTGTTAAATGAATCTCTTACTTATTCATGCTTTACACCTAAAAACTTCACACGAGCCACAGGAGAAAAATTAAGATAAGTGTTAAAATTTTAAAAATACAGCTGGGCGCGGTGGCTCAAGCCTGTAATCCCAGCACTTTGGGAGGCCGAGGCGGGTGGATCACGAGGTCAAGAGATCGAGACCATCCTGGTCAACATGGTGAAACCCCGTCTCTACTAAAACTACAAAAAATTAGCTGGGCATGGTGGTGCGTGCCTGTAATTCCAGCTACTCAGGAGGCTGAGGCAGGAGAATTGCCTGAACCCAGGAGGCAGAGGTTGCGGTGAGCCGAGATCGCGCCATTGCACTCCAGCCTGGGTAACAAGAGCGAAACTCCATCTCAAAAAAAAAAATTTTTTTTAAATACAGTTTTTGGTCTCAGCTAGCAAATGGTTTGGGGTTTTCTACCATATCAATAATAAAAACTGTCTGAATGCATAAGAGTAAACTATACTGCCTCTACCCTACATGTTTTCTCCTTTTTAAAGAAAAACCAAAGCAATATACCCTGGTAGACAACATATAATGAGTATTATTATACAAAAGGAGCTTCATAACTCATAATATTAATTTAAAGAGGAACAAATCCATAGTAAAAATTATTTCCAGGCCAGGCACTGTGGCTCATGCCTATAATCCCAGCACTTTGGGAGGCCAAGGTGGAAGGAATGCTTGAAGCCAGGAGTCAAGACCAGCCTTGACAACAAAGCAAGATCCCATCTCCACCATAAAACAAAATATTTCTACTTGAAAAAACAGTAATAGTTTGCAGAGCTGTCAAAAATGTCTCAGGATATCACATAGAGCACTATACTCTGAAGGCATTTTCTGGCTACTTCTACAAACTCCCAGGCTCCCTTCAAGAATAAAAAATATTTAACTCAAATGAAAATGAGAGCTTCAAAGCAAGATTTTTCCACCATCAGATACATTTTATACATCTTTTCATCCTATCATTTCAGTTATGTTCCAAGGAAAATGATTTCTCTAAAGATGTTTTATTGGCTGGGCGTGGTGGCTCACACCAGTAGTCCCAGCACTGTGGGAGTCCAAGGCGGGTAGATCACGTAAGGTCAGATGTTCAAGACCAGCCTAGCCAACATGATGAAACCGCATCTCCACTAAACATACAAAAAAGTAGGTGGGGATGATGGTGCACACCTATAGTCCCAGCTACTTGGGAGGCTGAGGCAGGAGAATCGTTTGAACCTAGGAGACAGAGGTTGCAGTGAGTCGAGATCACGCCACTGCACTCCAGCCTGAGCAGCAGAGAAAGACTCCGTCCCAAAAAAAGAAAATGTATTATCTCTGCCTTAACAAACCATAACAGCTTCCAGAAATAACCTTCCATCTTTAGGGAATATTAGGTGGTTTTTACAGTCTTCCAAATTTCTACTATAAGTATCATCCCTAATAAAGTGCTCCTCAAAGCTAAACCCAACAAGAAAAGTCTGAGGTTTTTTCCCACAATAGACTGCCTGTAAGCTTGAAGAAAAAAAAAAAAAGAAAGAAAAAAAAGAAACGTCTGAGGTTTTTAAGAGTTTACAATGGGAGACTAGGCGCCATGGCTCACGCCTGTAATCCTAGCACTTTGGGAGGCTGAGGTGGGTGGATCACCTGAGGTCAGGAGTTCAAGACCAGCCTGGCCATCATGGTGAAACCCCACCTTTATTTAAAAAAATTTTTAAAAACTAAAAAAAAAAAGAGTTTGCAATGGGAAAAGTGAATCCCAAACTCCAACCCAACACAGTTCTTATAGAAATTTTATAGCAGAAAAAAAGTTTTTCTTTATAAGTCAGTTTTGGAATAGACCTAATAATAAATTTATAAATAAATAATTTATCTTTTGTGTTTTTTTTGTGATCTTCCCTAATATCCTATCTCACTTATTCAACGAATCTTTACTAAATACCATGCGCCAGGTGTTCAGAACTAAAACCACAATGGGGGAGAAAACTCATGGTCCTTGTTCTCAATGCTCAAATGAAACAAAAGAGGGCAACTGGTCAGTCCTAGAAGCTTCTGTTTCTCATGAAGCTAGGGCAAGAAAGGAAACAGTGCATGTAAACAAAGCAAAAGATTGGTCCTCTTAACAACAACCACAAACAAATCAGTCTGCAGTTACATGCTTCAGATGCAGAAAAAACTCTCTTTGGTTATGCTAAAACCATAACAATTATGGTATATTCTCTGCAGAGCTCTTAGGTCAAACCTCATACCAGAAAAGACCTCCTCACAATCATCTCAAATATTCTTAGACATTCAGCAAAATAGGAGGTATTAACAGCCTTTGGGAGATAGGTGATGAAGGAGCAATCATGTGTCTATAAGCTGAATTAGAAGGAAAGCATGTAGCATAAAACTAGATTACTTCCTTCTATGTAAGACACATGCTTTCAAATAGGATTTCCATTTTCTAAACATATTTCAAGAAAAGGAAAAATTCTTCTACGCCTATGAAAGTTTTGCCCAGATGAATCATCTGCTACATGGATATTCATAAACTCCCAAGTCCCAGCAGGCTACTAGTACTAGCAACTGAAAATACAGAGACCTACTACTTTCTCTATGAGTCTTAAGTTTAGAGCAGGAATGAGCCAATCAGGCAAGAGAGAAAACTATCAGCTAACACTGTTGTTAAAACATTCCTCTTTGACCCTGAAAACCTAACAAGGTCTACTGGGAATCCAAAAAGAATGAAAAGCTTGGGCTGAAAACTTCCCCACTACAACCGCAGTTTCACACAGAAACACTTCTCAGTTTAAGAAAAATAATAATTCTCCCTGGGATAAACAAGATAACTGCTCCAGAAAATTATGTAGAAAACATTTTTTCAGCACTCAAAGAAAAAAAAAAATACTAAGTCCAAATTGTACATTCAACACCACTCACTACAAAATCATATACTGTTTCTATTTACAAAGAAAATAGAGTTGTTTCTGCCAAAGTGAGCAAGTTAAAAAAAATCAAGAAATAAAGATGTCTATAAAATAAAATCCAGTATATATGTGTATGTGTATATTTATAAAATCAATGTTTTGAGTTATCTGAAAGTTGGCTCTATTTATATATTACATTATCTGCATGTTATATTACTATTAAATTATCAGAATTAATACTACATCATTTATATATTAATGTCATATATTTATATATCTAACTTTCAGGTAAGTATGAACATTAATAATCCAAGCAAAAGTCAATCCAATTACCATTTACGTTTGGCTCTAAAATACAGCTCAATGGGAATATATTTTTTCCTCTACGTTTAACATACAAATCATAATTCTTCTGCGCCTTAATGTACAGTAATCAACACATACCACGATGTGACAACTGAAGAAAGGGACCCAGAGAGGAACCAGATGGCACTGAGAAGGAGAGTTGTCACTTCAATTTGCTAGAAATGATCTACAAAGTAGATGATACAACAACAGCGTCTTTATTAGAGCAACATGAGGTTTACAGAGCAGGTCCCTCATTTGATTCTTTCAACTCATGAAGTGAACTGGACAGAAGTTGTCATCCTCACTTTACAGTCTACAAAACTCAGAAGAGATCATCTGCACAAGGCCACGCAGCCAGTGAGCACAAAGCAGGATTCCAGCACAGCTCTCACAAAGCTCAACCCTATCTGACCTGCACAGGAACTCCTGCTGCGTGTGCTGCCAGGGTCTCCAACTCTTCTTCACAGGCACCAACTTCTCCTCTACTCACTCATGCTGATGATGCACACAGACAGATTTAAGAAACACACTCACTCTGCCCCCAAAGCTATTTTTCTCCAGTAAGAAAGCCAAAAACATTGGAAATGTCTGTGTCAATCACTGCCCAACTCAGTGAAACAGGAAACACATTATAACATACTTTAAAAAAAAAAAGGAAGAAAATCTAATCTAGACTACATTTCAGATTTACAACAAGCTTCATCTACTCAGTGAACAAATGTCAACTGAACGCCTACTATGTGCTACTTACTGCTCTGGGTGTTGGTAAACAGCAGAAAACCCAATACAAAAGCCCCTGCCTTGATCCTGAGCTTATGTGCTCAGCAGTGGAGACAGATCATCAACAAAAGGCACCATACCTAATAAGAGGAGATCTTCCGTAGAAAATTTAAAGAGGACAGACAGTGTGGCAGGACTGCAATTTTAAACAGGATGGTCAGGGAAGGCCTCTCTGAGGGGACTTTGACCCTGAGTAGGAGTATTAGAAAGGAAGCCAAGGACACATGAAGGGAGGTGATTCCTTGAGAGGGGAAAGAAGTGCCAAGGTCCAGAAGCAGGAATGAGCCAGGCACACTCAAGACGTACTCAACGAGTAGCACAAGAAGGGGGAGAGAGGTCAGAGTTAAGTTCAGAGGTGAAGGGGCAGAGGGAGGAAGACCTGGATTCTGGCAGGCCATGTGGGTCAGGGAAAGGACTCTGGCTTTTACTCAAGTGAAATGAAGTTACTCGAATGACACTTCAGCAGGGATGTGAGTTGCAAAGAAAGGCATGATCTGACTTCTGTTTACAGGAGATCACTGGCCACTGAGAAAAAACTCAAGGGATGCAGGGGGCTGGATCACCCAGGGAAAATGAGCGGCAGCTGGGAAGCAATAGGGTCATAGCAGCAGAAAAGGGGAAAAGTCTCGTGTTTTGTATGTTTTAAAGATGAGAGTCAAATAAGATGTGCTGATAAACTTGTGAGGTGAGGTGTGAAACAAAAGGGGACAAAAGAAAAAAGGAAGCTGGCCTGGATGATGAAGCTGCTATTTGAGTTTCATGGGGAGACCAGAAGCTTGGGTTTGAATGTGTTAAGCTTGAGAAGCCTAGAAAATCACATAGTCTAAGTTGGCAGAGATCCAGGCTGGAGATAATAATTTCATTTTTAAAGCCATGAGACTATGAGTGATATCACCCAGAAGTGAAAACAATTTTTTGACAAAAATTTTAAAACTCATAAAAAACATTTATTGCTCACGCTTGAGTGGAAAGGATATTCAAAACAGACTTACAAGTTAAATATTTCCAAAAGCAGTACCCATAGGACTTTTTTTAAGTATATTCTTCTCACTCATTTCCTGATGAGAAGATTATACATCATCATTTCATCTTAAGTAAGAAAATGTGGTCGGTTGTCTTAGCTGTCTGGATCTAATCAAAGCTCAGATAACAGCAGCTTCACCCATTTAGCTGAAGGTGATTCCTCACAGTTTTTTGACCCATTTGATTCTTAATCTAGGGAAAAGGGTCAAAGTTTTCAACAGAGTCAATATACAGAACTACTCTTCATTTTAGATTACTTCAGTCTCTACAAACACCATCTTATATCTTCAAACTGAAGCCACCACCACCCACAAACACCTCAGACTACTTCTCAAAAGCAATTCAGATAAAGCACAAACCTTTCAGTCATGCTCATGGTCCAAATCTCATTTAAGAACACCACTTCCAGCCGTGCACGGTGGCGCACGCCTGTAATCCCAGCACTTTGGGAGGCCGAGGCGGGTGGATCATGAGGTCAGGAGATCAAGACCATCCTGGCCAACATGGTGAAACCCTGTCTCAACCAAAAATACAAAAAAATTAGCTGGGTGTGGTGGTACCTGCCTGTAGTCCCAGCTACTCAGGAGGCTGAAGCTGGAGAATTGCTTGAATCCAGGAGGCAAAGATTGCAGTGAGCTGAGATCGCGCCACTGCACTACAGACTGGGTGACAGTTCAAGGCTCCGTCAAAAAAAAAAAAAAAAAAGAAAAACACTTTGTGACTGGGCAGGGTGGCTCATGCCTATAAGCCCAGCACTGTGGGGATGACAAAGTGGGGAAATGACTTGAGGCAGAGAGTTTCAGACCAGCCTGGGAAACACAGCAAGACCCCATCTTTACAAAAGAAAAATAAATTTAAACGTTAGCTACGCATGGCGGTGCACACCTGTAGTCCTAGCTACTTGGGAGGCTGAAGTGGGGGGATTGTTTGAGGCCAGGGGTTCGAGGCTACAATGAGCTGTGATCACTACCACTGCACTCCAGCCTAGGGGACGGAAATCCTGTCTCTAAAAAAAAAACAAAAAAAGAAAACCACTTCCTGTCAGTACTTCAGTTTAAAGAAGGGGCCCAGGACAGAACTGGGAATAGTGGACTGAGAAGCCAAGAGCCGAGTTCTTAGCACTGCTACTTGTTGTACTGCCTTGGGCGAATCACGCTACCTGTTTGAGTCACAGTTTCATTGCTGCAAAAGGAGGCAATACCTACCTACTTCACAGTGCTGCTGGTGTGAATTATAAAAGTATACCATATGTAAATGTACTTAATAGATTGCAAAATGCTTTACAAATGTAAGAGATCAATAATATGTATTTCAGTAATGATTTACTATCTACTATGATAGATAATAAGCTATGCACGATATAAAGGTAGCCCAAACACCCCTAACCACAAGAAACTTATCTATTTGGGCAGAGGGGTAAAATCTATCCAGTTCCATGATTAAGAAATAAATCATGTAGAATTAACTACAAATGAAGGGAAAAAATAAAATATCTTCTCTTCAATCATGTAAAACTCACCTCTCCATGGAAATCTGCCCTGCCCTCCTAAGTTCCCAACCCTTGAGCTCTACTCATCTCCATTGCTCAAGCCAGGCTATTTGTTAGGATGCTTGACTTTCAACTAAATACAGTGAGTGAAGTCCTCCAACTAATTTTTCCTCATTCGAGCACAGTAGGACATATTTACATTTTTCAAATGCCCGACCACACTCTAGGCCTTCTGCTTAGCACTCAGTCTACCAGACACATCCTGAATACCTCTGTAATGGACCCACTGCTCCACCTGAATCTTAGCTTACCTACTTCAAGCCATCATCATCCCTCACACAGATGAATACAACTGCTTTCTAACATGTCTTTGTGACTATAACATTGTTTGCCTTTGTCTTCCCTCCCAATCTGTCCTCCAGTGCAGCCAGCCAGCACATCTGACATCCCACCACTTTTTTCAGTAATAGCTCGATTGAGATATAATTCACATGCCACATGAATAACCATTTAAAGCATACAATTCAGTGCCCACCATTCCTTTTCAAAGACTATGGGACTGCCCCTTCACCTTTCCAGCCTCACCTCTCCCCTACTGCTTCCACCTCCACCCCTCCAGAGTGCTCATGCTGCCTTGAGACTTTCCTTCAGTCCCTAGAACCCAACTACTGGGAATATTCTTCCCCACCCCTTTGTCTGTGTACCTTCTACTGACCCTCAGAGTCTTCAGCATTTCTGCTTTCCAACTCCAGGAGGCCTTCCAGACCTATGTAGAGTCCAGGCTTCTCTTTGCCCCATAATCCTGCCTGTAAAATGGCCCTCATCAATCCCACTATTCTTATCAGTTGTTAACTTACATCACTTCCCCACCAACTGCAAAGTCCATGAAGGCAAGGACCAGGGGTCATAATCCGTAAAACAACTCCCCTCAAGCAATTTCCTCTCTGCAGCAAATCCAGGAGAGCATTTTCCTCATTATTATTTGACTATTCTGCAGCAGCTGACAGGGGCTGGTCACACACCCTCCCGGATAGTCTCTTTTCCTTTCACTTTCTAGACATGATCCTCTCCAGGGCCTATCTAACTGCTCCCTCCATTTCTTGTACTAGGCCAACCAGTGAAGGAGTTCTATTGGGGCACTCCCTCTTTTCTCATCCTCTCCTTCCTACCTGCCCAACCTCACATAATAATACATTCTTCAGCTCTCAGATGGATGTACACATGCACACTTCTACCAGACTCCTCCTTCAGCTTCAGATGCAGGTGAAAACTGTTCATCTGGGGTCTCTTCTCAGGTATCTCAGAGGAACCTCAGAATGTCCAAACCAAAGGCATACTCTGGCCCCAGATCGGCCCCACTTCTAGCTGTTCTCAGATACTAGGGTCCCTGCCCATTATGTTAGACAAGCTGGTATACAAGTGCCTCCTCTCTTTAGTTCCCCCGCCCGGCTTTGAAACAAGGTCTCACTCTCACTTAGGATGGAACACAGCAGCATGATCATGACTCAATGCAGCCTTAGCCTCCCAGACTCAAGCTATCCTCCTGCCTCAACCTCCCGAGTAGCTGGGACTACAGGCGTGCACCACCATGCCTTGCTAATATTTAAATTTTTTGTAGAGACAGGGTCTCCCTATATTGCTGAGGCTAGTCTTGAACTCCTGGGCTCATGCAATCCTCCTGTCTCCTCTCTTTAATCCCCATATCCCATATCAACAAATTCTCTCATTGTTACCTTATGAATTTCTCTCAAATTTGTACCTCCAAACACCTCCAACATCACAATTTTAGTGCAATCTACTAGTATGGCTTTCCTGGACCACTTGGATCAGGTTCTTGATGAGTCTCTTCAAATCTACTCTGCTGAACTCCTACAATTCTTTTTCTGTACTGCAGCCAGGGTGTTCCTTTAAAGGGCTAATGATACTATGTCAATCCGCACTTTAGAATAGTTTAGTGACTTCTCACTTTGTTACATTAAAAACCCAAATCCTTATCATGATCTACAAGGTACTTATCCTTTTTTGGCTTTGTCTCACAGCACTGTCTTGCAGTCCACACCCAGCGATACTATCCCTCCCTCGGTTCCTTGAACACACCACACTCCTTCCTACCAGGGGCCCTTTGCTCATGTTCTTCCTACCCTTTGTAATTCTCTTCTCCCACCGAGGTGCCTTCAAGTGCAGAGGACTGCTTTCTTGTCCAAAACAACCAGGTTATTAAATTCCCTTCATGGCACTTTCCACAACTGTAGTTCTACATTTACTTGTGTGATTTGTTAACTCTATCTCTCCCTCCCAGCTAGAAGTTCCATGAGGGACTGACCCTTGACTGTTTTTTGCCTTCTGCTGTATTTCCAATTCCTAACTCACTGCCTGGCACAGAAAGATAAATAATACATTATTTCTTCCTCCTTCCCACCCTCTCACACATAAGTTGGCTTTTGCTTGGGAGAGAAAATATTTCATGAATAAATAACGAAGAGGTACTTGATTTGGTTCATAAACCATGAGTAAGATAAGGAGATGCAAAGAGAAGGAGAAAGACATTCCAGGTGGGAAGAACTTAAGAGAGTGTTCAGTTAAATAGCAGCTGCAGAGGAAAAACAGCAGTACAAAGTAAGTTCAAGTAGAACAGGTGGAAGGGATAATGGAACCCCCCAAAATAATAAATCAGCTAACACTCACTAGGCACTTAATATGCACTAAACACTTTACACATGCTAACTCACTTAATCTTCAGTATAACAAAGGTGAAAATATAATTTATGATTCAAACTGGGTACATCTGAGAGTGAAAAAAGATACAACAAATAACTATGCAGAAAAAACATGAGAGCCAGGTCATATGATCAACCTAGCTATAACCTTATTCAGTCAGTACTATTGTTATATATATCTTATTGATGCAAAAGCAAGCACTGAGAGGCTAAGCAAGTTGACCAAACTCATACAACTATGTGTTAGACCTAGGATATGAACTCAAGCAGCTGCCTCAAGGGCCCACATCCTTAACCACAAAGCTATCCTGCCTTAAATTACATGGCCTTAAAAGCCAAGTTATCCAACACAGTAGGTTAAGCAAAAAAGATGCTCTTGTACACTACTGAGATGAAAAGAGCATTCTGGGAACATTCAACTTATCTGGCAGTAGGAGATGTTTTCCACCAAGAGTTGTTAGCGTCAGCCAAACAAGCTTGCTTTCAAATCCATGTTCTCTGAAAGCCTAAGTAAGGAACTGAGGCACCTCAGGTACTTTTGCCTGTGTCATTTCTGCATTTATTGTGTATCCAAAACACGTGTCAGCATCCTCCTTTAGGAACAAAGGAGACGGTCCACGTGTGGAAGACCTATGGGAACATTTACTCTGCTGGCCCTGCCTCCAAGAGAAGCAGCTGCAGCCAGCAGGCAGCGGAAAACCAAAGAGACACCCTACAGCTGGGCAACTTGCTTCCAAAAGGAAATCAATTTTCGTTTCCTGTTGCCTTTCATATCAACATGCCTGGGAAAGAAAATGTAATGGCTTTTGCACTGGAAAGGGAAATATCACTCTAACACTTGTATTCACCGAATAAGAAGTAAGGTATTCTCATAAACAGTAACCTGCTGCAGAGAATACTTCAAAATATGCCAGAAGTGCAGAAGAAGATGCAAGATATCACTGAAATATGAAGTCAGCAGATCTGTAAGCCCAGGCAGAAATATAACAGCTTTTTATCTGAAAGTCATGTGGTACTGAGAGTTTTTCCATGTTGTAAAGTTCTTCTACCTGACCCGAACCAACCACATAAGCAAATGGCTACATATACCCCTGCACAATTCTCTACCTCTGAGGGAATATTTAAATTCAATCAATCCTGCTAAGAGTTTATATACTCATTCTCAGAACATATGGCTTATTTAAGGAACCTAAATAAATGCAGTGGGATACCCAGGTCAAATTCAAAGAGCAGCCTTTGTGGTATCAGAGCAAAAGGCAGCACAGAATAAACCCTTTAATCAGAACTGGGTTTAATGCTGAGAGCAGCACTTCCTCATCTCCTTGAGGAGCTTTGGGGAAAAAACAGCGAGAACTAAGATTGGAAGACTCTAACAACTAAGGCATCTCGATTTCTTGCAAAAAGACATACTAATAACAAAACAGAAAAACACCGGACAGGGTGCAAAAGTACCCAGAACAGCAACGCTTGAGGCTACAATTAACAACACAATTAAAATCAAGTAAGAAACAATATATAATCTGTATTATTTGAAATAGAAATTCCCAAGGATGAGGTGTCCCAGGAGGTTTCCAGTAAAAATTTAAAATCCTCTCTTTCTTTAAAAAACACACAAACTCAGCTGGGCATGATGTCTCACACCCGTAATCCCAGCACGTTGGGGGGCCGAGATGGGGGGATCACCTGAGGTCAGGAATTTGAGACCAGCCTGGTCAACATGGCAAAACCCCATGTCTACTAAAAATGCAAAAAATTAGCTGGGCATGGTAGCATGTGCCTGTAATTCCAGCTACTTGGGAGGCTAAGGCAAGAGAATCGCTTGAACCTCGAAGGCGGAGGTTGCAGTGAGCCAAGATCAGGCCACTCACTGCACTCCAGCCTGGATGACAGAGCAAGACTTCACCTCAATAACAGAAAACCCACACAAATTCATTCGTACAAGTAACTGCTTTCATATACTTTTAAATGTGAAGCTTTTTCAATTATATACAGTTAGCTTGTACACTGCCAACAGTTGTGTCTCTTCTACCAGCAGGTTAAGGGAAATTCACGGCTCACTCTAAACAGGGCTTCTCAACTGCAGTACAATTAACATTTGGGGTCAGATAATTTTTTGTTGTGGGAGGCTATCCTGTGCATTATAGGATATTTAGCAGCATTCCTGGCCTCAACCCATATAGATTCTAGCAGCGCAACACCCTGACCCAATGAGAACTACAAAAATATCTCCAGATATTGCCACATATCCCCTGGGGAGCCAATCTGCCCACAGTTGAGAACTACTGCTTTAAACAATTTATTTCTCTACTGCAGAGATTTCAAAGGGTTAAGCATCTCTGTTGCTTCATGCAAAATTATGCTTCACTAATATGTAATCCATAAAACACCATCACAAAAACTATAGTGTGTCATGTTCTTTGTTCTCTGAAATAAACTAGACAAATTCAAATTGGTAATTCCACAGATGTTTGAGGCTGAATTAGGAGAACATAAGCAAATATCTTGAAAATTCTGTTGTTTACTGGCAAGTCCTGAAGCTTGTTAGGAACAATATTACTCATCAGTGACCTGCTCTGGTCATGGGACCAAGTGGAGGCTTCCACTGTCACACAACCAAGAGAAAACCTAATGTCCACAAATGCTAAGGGCAAGGAAAACCAAATGCTGATGAAACCAAATCCTTGATCTGAAAGGGGGAAAGAATTCCTAAACTCACTTTCCCAAAGCATGGCTGTAAACAGAAAACGAAGTGGAAAATATAAATACAAAAAACAAGCAGATGGGTAAATAAAGTGTGGTAAATATCCACACAATAAAATATTATCCAGCAATAAGAAATGAAATACAGATGCATTTCATTGAAATGCATCTTGAACCTTGAAAACATTATGCTAAATGAAGAGCCAGTCACAAAAGACTAGATATTATATGATTCCACCTGTAATAAATGTACAGAAGAGACAAATCAGAAGGACAGAACGCAGATTACTTGTTGCCTAGGGTTGCAAGGGGTAAATACAGAGTGACTGCTATGGTGATAGCTTCTTCTGGAAGTGATGAAAACGTCCTAAAATTGATTGTGATGATAGTTGCCAGTATCTGTGAATATTCTAAAATGCAATAAAGAGAGAGAGAGAGAGAGAGAGAGAGTGTGTGTGTGTGTGTGTGTGTGTGTGTGTTTTATTTTAAGACAGGTTCTCACTCTATTGCCCAGGCTGAAGTGCAGTGACATGATCATGGCTCACTATAGCCTTGACCTACAGGGCTCAAGCAATCCCCCCCACCTCAGCCCCTCCAGTAGCTGTGACTACAGGTGTATGCCACCACACCCTGCTATTTTTTTTGCATTTTGTGGAGACGGGATTTCACTGTGTTGCCCAGGCTGGTTTCAAACTCCTGGGCTCAAACAATCCACTTGCCTTGGCCTCCAGCGATCTCTCCACCTTGGCCTCCAAGATGCTGTGATTACAGGCATAAGCCACCATGCCCCGCCAATTGTATACTTTAAATAGGTAAATTATATAAAACTGTTTTAAACACACACAGAGCATTACAAACTAACAAGAAAAAGCTCAGGCTTGACTAAAGCCAAACAAAGGTGCGTCTGGCTATAAAATTCACAAGGATGAGCTTTACTTCTGCAATTGAGAAAAATCACCTTTTAAAGCTATAAAAAACATAGCCAATTAAATTAGTAGACAGAGTTTTATTTCATGTAATGCTGAGAATGAAAGAGAGCCTTCTGGGCCGGGTGTAGTGGCTCACGACTGTAATCCCACCACTTTGGGAGGCCGAGGTTGGTGAATCACAAGGTCAGGAGTTTGAGACCAGCCTGGCCAATATGGTGAAACCCTGTCTCTACTAAAAATACAAAAAATTAGCTGGGCATGATGGCAGGCGCCTGTAATCCCAGATACTTGGGAAGCTGAGGCAGGAGAATCACTTGAACCCAGGAGGCGGAGGCTGCAGTGAGCCAGGAATACGCCACTGCACTCCAGCCTGGACGACAGTGCGAGACTCTTTCTCAAAAAATAAAAAGAGAGCCTTCTTTGGACCACAGTAATCTTTAATATACAGGAATTCTTGGTCAGGCTTACTATCTCTGTATAGCATGTTCAAAAGTAGATTAAGTTGGACAGGGCTTCTTTCAGTTTGCTGAGCTCTAAGATTCAAAGTAATTTGCAACCGTGGCACATAAGCTCTTAGCATGTGATGAAAAGAAATGACAGGGTGAATTTTATACTTAACCTAATACAATTATACTTCACACCTATAGGAAAAATCAAAAGCATTGAAAATGCACTTCTAATCCTTGGGTACAAATTATATCAAGGGAAAAATGGAACCACAAAACTCATTGGAGCAGCTCTTTTAAACACTTAGAATCTCTAAGATAAAAGGCAAAGTAGCTCTGACTAAAAGCAGAAGTCTCAGTCAAAATTCAATTTGCTGTTTTCTATATCTGCGCCATTCTTACTGGGTGTGATTCTAGGTTGATCAAATGTATTAACTCTGCTATCTTTGTTAACCTGATGTCATTCAAAGAGAAAAGGAGAAAAGCCACTCGAACAATTCAATTAAGATCCCAGCAACTAGTAAATAACCAGGGAGGGCAGGAGAAGTCCCAGGGCCTAGACCTAACACTTAAATGTAGTTATAACACTGATCATCAAATAAACATCAATCTCCAGAGGAGATTCTCTGTCAATTCCTCCATTATTTCAGCAAATATTACTGAGTTCATTCATACTAGGTGACCTAGGAGCTATGTCCAGAACACACACAATCTCCAACCTCGGAGAGATTACAGTCTAGTCTGGGAGAGAGCAGACAATAAACAAACAAGTAGATTACTACAGTCTGTAAGTTTTGGCCGTAAGATGTGCTATAGGAAAAAACAAAGCTGGGCAACAGGCATGGAGAGGTCATTAATTAAAGGTAATCACTGGCAAGGGATCATTGTACCTAAAAGAAGCAAGATGCAAGTTACATGGTTAAAAGCAGGGAAAGCATTCTGGGCAGAGAGAAAAGCAAGTGCAAAGCCCTAACTCAGGCAGAAGCATGCCTGGCATGTCCAAGCAACAACAAAGGGACATGGTGGCTGAAGCAGTGAGGGCAAGAAGAGTTGGAGATGAAGAGGTAGCTCGGTACTTACTCAAATAAGAGAAAAGCCACAGTGAAGTGTTGCATAGAGAAGTTAACTCCCTAAGGTGTTAAGCAGTGGTCAGATTCTAGCCCTCAGAATCAAATGACAAGAGTGCATGCAGTGTGAGAAAAGAGGAGAGTCAAAGGAGACAGTAAGAGTTTCTGGAGTTTCTTTCTGAGACGGAGTCTCACTTTGTTGCCAGGCTGGAATGCAGTAGCACAATCTTGGCTTACTGCTGGGTTCTGCCTCCCAGGTTCAAGCGATTCTCCTGCCTCAGCCTCCCAAGTAGCTGGGATTACAGGCATGCCTCACCATGCCCAGCTAATTTTTGTATTTTTATTTGAGACAGGGTTTCACCATGTTGGCCAGGATGGTCTTGATATCTTGACATCATGATCCACCCGCCACAGCCTCCCAAAGTGCTGGGATTACAGGCGTGAGTCACTGCACCCAGCCAGACAATAAGGTTTAAATCCAAGCAAGTACAGTCATTTACTGACAAGGGAAGAGAACAAAAACTGGGAATTCTGTTGGAATGTATTAAGATGTATATGTTGAGGGGCCAGAAAGCTCTGGGATAGACCTAAATCTAGGAGTCCTCCATGTACAAGTACTAATAACCATGAGGCCAGATGGTATCAAACTACCAGGGATGAAATATTCAAGATGGTAAAGAATGCTCTGAAATGAATATTATGGACAGGCCAAAAACATTCTGTGAACTGCCAACGAAGTTGCAATGGTAGAATGATGGAAAGACTGTACATGACCATCCTCTGAAAGCCCTGAGCTGAAAACAATCCATTTATTTATTCACAGAAAAGTCCTCTACATATATAACAGTTGCCTATGGACAAATTCTGTTTTAATGATGTTACCAAATGCTGCATTTAATAAAATCCAGGCTGCAGTAGTCCTTCCTGGCTGGTTTCCACACTAGAAGACACATAGGATGGGAACACCTCCCCCTGCTGTTCCACAGGGAAATATACCAGCTGTCCAAATGACTTTTGCCAGGCTCTTCTGACCTAATGAATTAAGGAAGGAAAAACTACTTGAAAGATTCTCACCTTGGATTTTAAAATTAGCTTTCTTAACAATTTTGAGGGGTAAAATTAAAAATTTTAATGGCAACGTGTAAAGAGAAAAAGAAAACATGTCGTGACTAATTATATGAATTTAAAACAAAAGTTCAACTCCAGAAAAAATGAAATTTAATAGGTTCACTAGTAATGTTTATTTGGTATCACAATTTGAATCTAAAATAATTCAAATAGAGCAACATATATATGTCTCGGGAAAGCACACTGCTTAAAGTAACTGATATGAAAACATATAACTGGATTCAAAATCTGTGAGCATTATCATGAGAAATATATGATTACATTTGTAAGAGAAAGAAAGGGGAAAGCTGCTAGATTTAGAAAAAAAAAAAATCTCAGCCAGTCATGGTGGCTCATCCCTAAAATTCTAGTGCTTTGGGAGGCAGAGGGAGGAGGATCACTAGAAACCAGGTGTCTGAGACCAGCCTGGACAACATAGCAAGCTCCCATCTCCACAAAAAACAAACAATAATACTTTTTAAAAAGAAAAACGAGAATAATCTCACTCTGGAAATAAATTTTTTGTTTGTTTTTTTGAGTCAGGGTCTCCCCCTCTGTCACCCAGGCTGGAATGCCAAGGCAGAATCATGGCTCACTGCAGCCTCGGCCTCCTAGCTCAGTCGATCTACCTACCTTTACCTCCAGAGTAGCTGGGACTACAGGCACATATCACCACACCTGGCTAAGTTTCCCTTATTTTTGTAGAGAAGGGATCTTGTTAGGTTTCCCAGGCTGGTCTCAAACTCCTGAGCTCAAGCAATCCTCATACCGTGGCCTCCCAAAATCCTGAGGCTACAGGTGTAAGCCACCATGCTCAGCCTGGAAATTTAAAGAGATCAAATTATCAAATTCTGGCTAATGACAGGAAAAATGTTCCCAGCAACTGGAGAAAATGCAGTATCATTTTATCACTTTCTATCTACTCCTATGCAAACAAATTTCTTCACTGCAAGTGGAAAAAAGAAAACTATAAAAGAGAGCCAAGGTAGGCAGACCACTTGAGCCCAGGAGTTTAGGATCACAGAATGGCACATACCTTCAAAAATGTCACCTAAAATTACCACTGCAGGTGTCAACAATAACCTCTATGGTTATTCAGGCTTCAGACAGACTTGACTTCTCAATCAACACATCAATCCTATTGTAGGTTCACAGTGTCTCCTCCTTGCAACAACAGGTGTTTCACTCATGTCACCCAGGATGGAGTACAGTGACGCACTCTCAGCTCACTGCAACCTCCGCCTCCTGGGTTCAAGCAATTCTCCTGCCTCAGCCTCCCAAGTAGCTGGGATTGCAGGTGCCTGCCACCACACCTGGCTAACTTCTTTTAGTTGATATAGGGTTTCACCATGTTGGCCAGGCTGGTCTTAAAACTCCTGACCCGCAGGTGATCCGCCCACCGAGGCCTCCCAAAGTGCTGGGATTATAGGCATGAGCCACCACGCCCAGCCAGGAGCCTAATTTATTACAACAAGCTTTAAAAAATGATATAATGATCTCACATCACAGATAATATACTCCAGTCCTGTTTAGCATGTAATGTATTCTCTAATGAAAACTCATACCCCCTGACAATGCCTACCTGGGAATAAAATAGAGAATGTCTTCAACTCTACATCACAGTTTTTCAACATAAATACGATTGCCCTCTAAGGCAAGTATTTGTCAAGATCTTGGAAAGAAGATCATTACTGAGAAAAGCATTTATATGTGAAATAAACAACGGGCTCCAAAAAAGAAGCACCAAAATAAGAAAAAGTTAAGTATCATGTTTCTTTTAAAAAATGGGGTACAAAAACTTACTGCTATAACATTTTTTGGCTGATGCAGTGGCTCATGCCTATAATCCCAGCACTTTGGGAGCCAAGGCGGGTAGATCACTTGAGCCCAGGAGTTTAAGATCATGGCCAAATTCCATCTCTATAAAAATTACACAAATTAGCTGGGCATGATGGCAAACCCTTGTAATCCCAGCTACTTGGGAGGCTGAGGAGGGAGGCTCACTTAAGCCTGGGAGGTTGAGGCTACAGTGAACCATAATCACACTACTGTACTCCAGCCTGGGCAACAGAGAAGACTTGTCTCAAAAATAAATATCTTTATATTAAAAATTTTTCAAATTATTAAAATTTTTATTTTAGTATTTATTATTTGATCATATTATTGAGCTCCCATTTATAACAAACATACCCAAATTATATCTATAGCAAATTTAAAATGCAAGCTTTCATTAAGTAATATGTTCAAAGTTGCCGCTTTTTCCATAGATCAATGGCCTAAACTAAGAGAGGCCTCATCTTGACATTTATAAATTATTAATACAGCCCTGCTAAATATCACTAGGCTAAAAGGGAGCTTTTGATTTATGGGCCTGGACATTATCATCAGAAGGAAAGTAATACAGACTTCTTTTCTGGGATTTTAAAAAAAGAAAGAAAGGAAAAAACAGCTACATCTTCAGAGGTTTACCAAATAAGTTTTCTTAAATATGAAAATAACTGAATAGGATACATACAAACAGTAACTGTGATAACACCAAGCAGGACTGAAGGAGGCAGAGACTGCATTTCTTCCCCAAGCCAGCAGATCTCCCAACAACACTTGTACTGGTCTTATGTTGGCAGGCTTAATCAATATCACACAGCTATTTCTTTCTAAGCTTCCATCTCATACAGTGTAAAATAAAGACAGTAGAGCAGTTGCCAGATTAAATAAGGTCTGTATTCCAACTGTTTCAAGTCACGTTCCCCAATGCTGACTTGACAAACTTCCTCAATTTTGTTGTCAGGGAAAAGTACTCATTTTGTACTCCATTTTATATACTAATACTTCATTTTACAAGGAAAGTAATCATTTCATATTCCACAACCACAAAAAATATCAGAAGCTCAGTGTGGTTCCCAATGTAAGCATATACTGAAGAACTCTAGTCTTTAGCGACTTTTAAGATCACCTGGAAAATGCAAGCAAGGCAATATATACTACCAGATAACATAAATCCCCAAAGCAACTGACAAATGCAACCTGGGAGGCTGAAATGTAAATGGAGCACACAGTTCCACCAGCATTCTCCAGAGAAATCCCCTTTCTCACTTCAACAAACAGAGGTCTCCTCAAAAGCTTTCAGTGCAAAAAACTGCCACTTCTGAATTAAAGTTAATTTGATCAAATCCATGGGGCCTTAAGGGAATGCACATATCCTTCTCTTTACTCTCCTCTCTGCTTTACCTTGCAAATTCTAAAGTGACTAACAATATGACTAACTGCCCAGAGACACATGCCATTTTCAGCAACCAGTAAATTAAAATCATCTGGTTATGATATGTGCTTCCCTACATATAGGCCTGTCACTTTTGATATAGTTTAAACAAACAAATGACATGATACGGTATAGATAAAAAGCATTTTTAGAATACTAGACAATACAAGAATTGTGCAGAAAAGGCCCAGAGTGGTGGCTCATGTCTGTAATCCCAACATTTTGGGAGGCCAAGGCTAGCAGATTGCTTAAGCCCGGGAGTTCAAGACCAACCTGGGCAACATGGCAAAACCCCATCTCTACAAAAAAAAAAAAAAAAAAAGCCGGGCGCGGTGGCTCAAGCCTGTAATCCCAGCACTTTGGGAGGCCGAGGCGGGTGGATCACGAGGTCAAGAGATCGAGACCATCCTGGTCAACATGGTGAAACCCCATCTGTACTAAAAATACAAAAAATTAGCTGGGCATGGTGGTGCGTGCCTGTAATCCCAGCTACTCAGGAGGCTGAGGCAGGAGAATTGCTTGAACCCAGGAGGCGGAGGTTGCGGTGAGCCGAGATCGCGCCATTGCACTCCCGCCTGGGTAACAGGAGTGAAACTCCGTCTCAAAAAAAAAAAAAAAAATTAACCAGGGGTGATGCCAAGCACCTGTGGTCTCAGCTACTTGGGAGGCTAAGGTGGAAGGACCATCTGAGCACAGGAGGTTGTGGCTACAGTGAGCCATGATCGCACGACTGCACTCCAGGTTGGATGACAAGAGTGAGACCTTATCTCAAAAAAAAAAAAAAAAATTCTGCAGAAAAGGAGCTAAAAGTAAACGGCAGCTCTTCTTACCAGTGAAAAGCTCACAGGTGTCCCCAGTAGAGAAAAGACCTTTCTTTTTGTTTTTTGAGACAGTCTCGCTCTGTCACCAGGTGCCAGGCTGGAGTGCAGGGTCACAATCTCAGCTCACTGCAACCTCTGCCTCCTGGGTTCAAGTAATTCTCCTGCCTCAGCCTCCTGAGTAGTTGAGACTACAGGTGCGTGCCACCATGCCCAGCTAATTTTTCTATTTTTTAGTAGAAACGGGGTTTCACCATGTTGGCCAAGATGGTCTCGATCTCTTGACCTCGTGATCTGCCCACGTTAGCCTCCCGAAGTGCTGGAATTACAGGTGTGAGCCACTGCACCAGGCCCAGAGCAAAGATTTTTTTGGTATCCTGAGAGCCCTCATTACCACATCTACACCTAAACCAATCCTATTCTCCATCAGGAGCAACAACAGGAGGGTACAACAGGGTTGTCGTTGATACAATTAATCTTTCCTATCAATTTTTGGCTCAGAAATGAACCAGATGGTAATCAAAGACAGAACTCAAGACGATGCCCGAGTTTCTATCTCTAGTTTTGACAACTTAGAGTAGGTGAGCTAATGATACATGCTAACTGACATGAAAAAGAAAAGGAAAGGAAGTTTGGGAGGATGAATGAGGAAGAGATTTTTAACTGTGAAAAGTGGTAGGTCTCAGCTGCCTATTACAGGGCCATCCAGACTGAGACATTTACTAGGCAGCTGGAAATGCCTCCAATCTAACACTCAGAAAAAAGACCAAGTCAAGGATTCTATATGTCATCAGCATAGAGAATAAAATCCACAGAACCAAATGAGATGGCCTAGGAAGAGCATGAGATAAAGTGTACAGAGCTAATCACAGATAATTCAAGCATTTTCCCAGCTAATTCCTCAAAAAATAACATCTAGAGGCCCTGTGACAGACAACCCAAAACCAATAACCACAATAATAAAATTTTCCAAGTGAGGGATGCACTATTCATAAATACAGGTTGAGGTCAGGCACAGTGGCTCACACCTGTAATCCCAGCACTTTGAGAGGCTAAGATGGGCAGATCACCTGAGGTCCAAAGTTCGAGACCAGCCTGACCAACACAGAGAAACCCTGTCTCTACTAAAAATACAAAAATTAGCCAGGCATGGTGGCGGGCACCTGTAATCCCAGATATTCTGGAAGCTGTGACAGGAGAATCACTTGAACCTGGCAGGCAGAGGCTGCAGTGAGCCGAGATCATACCATTGCACTCCAGCCTGGGCGACAAGAGTGAGACTCCAACTCTAAATACATACATACACACATACATACATACATACATACATACATACATACACATACAGGTTGAGTATCCCTTATGCGAAATGCTTGGGACCAGAGCTGTTTCAGATTCCAGGTATTTTCAAATTTTGGAATACTTGTATTATATTTACTGGTTGAGCATCTTAAATCTGAAAATCTGAAATGGTCCAATGAGCATTTCTTTTCAGCATCATCTTAGCACTCAAAAAGTTTTGAATTTTGAAGCATTTCAGATATCGTATTTTTGGATTTGAGATGCTCAACCTGAACTCTTAAGGTTTACACTGTATGCTACCAAATAAAGGATCTATGAAGTCCACATGCAAGAAAATTGTTCAACAAGTTAGTAATCAACAAAATTAAAAACCCATAGTAAATTTCCCAGTATTATTCATCTCCACATTACAAAACTTATAAATGATCAATGCCAAGTTTCTTCCTTAGAATAGTATGTGAGTCACAGACAGGAATAACACAAATCTTACAATTTAACAGCACTTAACTATCTTAGGAGTTCTCAGTGGGAATCTAACATCTGTCACATCAACATGTGCCTTATCTATTGATGGGGTTTCAGAAAAGTAATCCAAAATAATCCAACTGGCCTTTCTTTTCATGTTAGAGACTCAGCTCAGATGAAGAACCAGGTAAAGAATGATTCCATCACAAAGCATTCTTTTTTTTTTTGAGAAGGATTTTGCTCTTGTTACCCAGGCTGGAGTGCAATGGCGCGATCTCGGCTCACCGCAACCTCCGCCTCCTGGGTTCAGGCAATTCTCCTGCCTCAGCCTCCTGAGTAGCTGGGACTACAGGCATGCGCCACTATGCCCAGCTAATTTTTTGTATTTTTAGTAGAGACGGGGTTTCACCATGTTGACCAGGATGGTCTCGATCTCTTGACCTTGTGATCCACCCGCCTCGGCCTCCCAAAGTGCTGGGATTACAGGCTTGAGCCACCGCGCCCGGCCCACAAAGCATTCTTAAATGGCAAGCTGAAGAACTAAATAAAGGCATGTATTTTTTACAAAAAAAAAAAAAGGAAGAACCTGACAGTAATGAGAAAGGTGAGAAAGGTGTCACCTCCTAAGTGTGACATTAAATCAAAATGTTCATAAACTAAACTACCAAGAAGGAATACCAGAAACTTAAGAAAAAAGAGACTGTTAATGCCTAAAACTACCTTACGGTCCCAAGGCAAAAGTATCTCTGGCCTCAGTGAACCCTCGCCACAAGCCAGGCTCCAAACCAGGGATAAAGGCAGAATCCATCTGTGGTCCTCAGGGGCTCCCAACAACCTACAGGGATGAGCACCACATAGGGCAGTTATTGCTGGTTACTAACTAGAATGGGAGGAAAACATCTGCGGCAGTTCTGTGAATCTTTTTCTCCATTCAAAGTGCCCTCATTTGTCCTAGACCTCAGTTCTTGCTTTCTATAAACACAAATGCCACCTACATTTGTCTCAGTTTTTAATATCTTCATTCAAAAACTTACAAAGAAAAATCACGTCAAGCCCAATTTCCTCCTTCAAGAAACCACCGCTCCAGTCCTCCCTATACAGCCTCTCCCGCTACTCTCCAATGCAAGCCTTCTCTACAGATCCCGTGTGCTTGAGCTCACCCTTTCATTTTTGCTCATGCTGTTCTTACCACTAGCCCAAGAGGAGTTGTTGATAAATGCACATCATTCACAACTACTTCAAGTGTCAGAAAAGTAATCCTTGGCTGGGTGCAATTCCTCACATCTGTAATCGCAGCACTTTGGGAGGCAGAGGCAGGCAGGTTACCTGAGGTCAGGAGTTCAAGACCAGCCTGGCCAACACAGTGAAACCATGTCTCTACTAAAAATACAAAATTAGCCAGACGTGGTGGCACGTGCCTGTCATCCCAGCTACTCGGGAGCTGAGGCAGGAGAATTGCTTGAAATCGCAAGGTGGAGGTGGCAGTGAGCTGAGATAGTGCCACTGCACTACAGCCTGAGGGACAGAATGACTCTCTATCTCAAAAAAAAAAAAAAAAAAGAAAGAAAGAAAGAAAGAAAAAGAAAAGTAATCATTGATGCTTCCAACCCATGCCATTCTTGCCCTTAATTCCTTTTGTAATCACACAGTCAGAATTTTACAGGTTAGCATTCTAACACATAAGAATAATGTAAAAACCTTATTATTCATTAATTCTTATGTTTCATGTATCCTCTCCCTCACCCGTCTCTGTAGGTCTCGACTGACAGAACACACCCTTGACCTTGCTAGTTTTAGAAATATGAACTAGTCAATTTTTCTGTCTAGACTTTAGTTTCTTCACTGACAAAATGAAGATAATAAAATAATTATCTCATTTTGTTGTGAGGAATAAACAAAATAATCCATGTAAAGCACCAGTCCACACAATGCTAACAGATACAAGATGCTCAATAAACCTCAACACTGATGATGACAAACCATGTTCTTCACAGTTTTAGAATCCCACAGCACAGAGACATGCAACAAATATTTTGCAGAAAACAGTATTTAAAACACATCAAGCTGGTCTCAGGAAAACCGTTTATTTGTATTGCTTAATAGGAAGAGTTGTCTGTCCTCAAGAAGCCTGCCTTGACTCCTCATATCCCTCTAAAGGGCCCTCAGCCCTCTGGAGGCCTGGTTTCCCAAGCCAACCCTTCTCAGACTGCAGAAGCATGGACCTGGTTTCTGTTCAGGTCCATGAGAACAGGAGCTATGCCACATTTACCTTTGAAAGTAATGAAATAGTTGGTGTATGAATAAAATCAATTTATTATATTTCATTTTTCATTATTCACTAACAAGCTGTCCTGTTTTATAATCAAAGGGCAGAGATTCTTAACTAAAAGCAATATGGTTATCATTAATATTATTGTTAAATACTTAAAAAACAGGTGACTTTTGAGGTTTATTTAAAAAATTAAATTATAACTCTCCATCTTACATGCTAATAGTGTCTTTAGATGCCCCTTTGCATTCCAACTTTCTCTAAAGAACAAATGTAGAAATAATCATGTGTCTACAAAACCACAGAATGTCTATATATAAGTGAATGCTCTTGGATATTATTCCTTTTCTAGTCATGTGAATCACTTAAGAACTTTAATCTAGGGCCATGCTGTCCAGTATAGTAGTCACTATCTACATGGCTACTTAAATAAATTAGAATTAAATAAAATTTTAAAATGCACTTCCTTGATCACACTACCACATTTCAAGTGCTTACTAGCCACATGTGGCTACCAGCTACCACACTGGACAGCACAGACACAGAACATTTCCATTGCCATTGAAAGTTCTATTCCACAGTGCTGATCTAAAGCCAAATATATGTGAAGTAAAAATATTAAGATTCTCACTTCTTCAATAAGCCACTTTCTTTTAATCAACTCTAAAAGCCTGAAGTGCAAGAATATGCATAAACATGAACCCAGGGGACTTTATCTTTGACTCTCACAAAGGCAACAGATTACAATTCTTCTTAGAAAAGACAGTGAGGCAGTCCCATAGCAATCTAAGGCTTTATTCTTCCATTTCCTCAGCAATTTACACAACGTGACCTGAGGAAAAAAGAGCAAGAAAGCATTTTTTTCCCCACCATACCTTTATCTAACATAGTCACATCTGCCAAGCTTTAGAATCACAGGTTCCATTATCTCACACCATCAGCACTCTTCCTTTACAAATCCCCCTTTCCACACTGATCTTCTCTGACTCACTCAACATATTATACCATCACTCTGAAATCAGGGCCCAGAGTCTCTGGTAGACAGGCTATATGTAATCACAGCCTAGATAAAATCTTAAGTCTATCCACCCTCAGAGGATTTCCCAACCCCATGCAACTGTCATATGGGTAGATAGAAGGCTGTACTTTTTCTTCATAATAAAAACATAACTTCAATTTCTGCAAAATCAATAAATTACCTCTGTATTTACAACACAAGATGATGGCAGAGTTCTGTTTCCTACAAAACTAGAGCTTTTAGGAGCACATGTTTTCAATCACTTATTTTTCAAGAATGATTGAAATATCTCCAAGTGCTCCCTGAGAACTTCACTGGTGTGATCTGCCACTCAAGCTGATTATCCCAGGCTGCTTATACACAGGAAAAGAGGCAACGGCGAAAGAACTCATGACCTTGTGCAGAGATGTTTTACAAAATTCTCTAAAATTTAAACCATAAACGTTTTTTCCATAATGCAACACAATGGTACTGCCTTTAAAATCATCATGGGATATCTGTTTTCTGAGTGAAGTATGGGGAAGGTGGTAGCAGGAAAGGGTGCAAGTGATTCCACGCATGCAAGAAAGGCAGTCACGTGACACCAATGTCCTTTTCCCATATACTTGGTGGAAAATGGAGAAAGCCAGAAAAGCCTATTAAGTGATTATCATTCTGATTTTTTGGTTATTACTTCACTAAAAGATAGAAAAACAAAATACATCTGAGTTTATTCAAAAGTTGCATTTCTCTGGAGTACTTCCTTCTGTCCTCTGAATCCAGGTACCAATGATCTCTCAGGTGAAAGGTCAGCCATCTGCGAGGAGAAAAGGCCAAAATGTGGCCAACTATCAACCAAAGCATTTCTGAATCTGAGAAAGCAAGCAAACGTAGTGTGGTCTATAAAGCAAATTCTCCCCTGGAATTCTAGCTTGAATGGAGAGGATTCCATAGAAAATGTTTCCAGAAGGACTCTGTTCAACAGAAAGAAGCAATTCAAGAACAAGAACACGAAGCCATATGGATGGGGGAAAGAAAGGAAAGGAAGGCAGACAGAGGGAGTCTGAGAAAAATCTTAGTTCTTAAGCATGAGAAGCAGAATTGTGGGCTTCAGGGTAAAAAGGAAGGAGAGACTATGAAAGGTAAAATCTATGTTTAAATAGGTCCTTGAGAGAAATGAAAGCACTCAGCCAGGATTAAAGGAAAAGAACTGTACCTCCTCAGCTCCCCCTCCGAGTATGAAAAACCTTACCAATTTAGAAGTTAAGCAACCTTTCACAGTTCACATCCAGCTCAGACTGGGAGTCGGAAATCAAAAACACTACAGCCCAGGAGAAAGAGACAGGTAAACAAACAAAGGACTGAGACAGCTGTTTCCCACTAATACGGGTCAATCTTGCAGGAATACTTGCAAAAAAAAAAATAAATAAATAAAATAAAAATAAAAAAAAAATAAAAATTACCAAGCGCCCTCTACGAATGCTAAACACAAGTCAAAATTCTCAATGGCTCAAGCACCTGAGTGGAGAGCCAGAGAATGTGAATAGGAAAGCATGTAAAACTATGGAGGTCCCTGGAAACAAATTTCCCAGGCTTCTAAAACCATTTGTCTTTTCTAACTTAATGCAAACTGAAACTATCCAGAAATAAAACAAATGGGGCAGGGGGCAGGGGGCAGAGGGCAGGAGAGAAACGGCCAACAATAAGCTACTATTTATTCTCCTACCACTTTCTCACGGGTGCAGCACCTCCAAACCAAACCACTCAGAAACTTTATATAAAAGGAATAAATCATAAGGATCTCATACATGACTATTCATATACTAAATTATTTATAATAACCAGGGAGTCTTCCTCTTAATATTTTTGTCAGGTGCTTTAAAAATGAGGTTTCAGAAGCCACAGTATACCTATTCATCTTAAAAGGTAAGATGGCTGGTTTTCAGTATAGCTAAGCTTTCATTTCTATCGTAAATACTTGACTTTAGAACACTGAACACTGTGGCAAAGGGCAAATATTTACTTAGCTTAATTATTCCATGTATGTTGCTCTACTTCCTCTGTAATTACAAAATGTCAGTTGAAACCTGAAATCATTAATACCTAAATTTGGCCACAGATTAAAATAATGTATTGTTAAACATCTCAACAAATTGAGATTAGGTAACACATTAAGTTCTGTATCACAGATCTTAAACTAAATCAAAAAAGTAAAATGAAATTTACCTATAATACTAGAGATCAACAAAGAAATTAACCTGAAATAGGTACTAATACAATCACCATAGATTTTCACAGATCCCAGGAGAAATAAAGAAAGTCAATCTTTAGATGGAATTGTAAGGGTAGCTATTAAATAAGTAGGACAGGAATGGAAGGGGAAATCGATTCTTTTATATCCTTATATTCATATTGAGAGATCTGGGCAAATACAGTAAGTCAACTTGGTTCTGAGTTTGAAAAATAAGCAGTTAAGTACAATAAATTCCATACCAGAAATATTTTTGTATATTCTACTCTCCTTTCAACATAACCATGCAAAGCCCTCATAAGACTGGGGGGCTTATTTTGATCATATTCTCCTTTACTCTGAACCCTACCTATCCTATTTTGGCTAAGTGACAGATTTTGACCTTCCTCCACTCAGGCTTCCCCCCTGTACTGAAGCTCTGTCATATCATGAAATTAAGTCTGTTTAGTAATGGGTGAAATGGGACTTGTTCCCTTCCTTATATTATAGGCTGTCTATAACAAAGTCAGGCTCTATATTCCTCATTATTTTAATGACTAATAATTGCAACTAAATCATATGTCATTTCCTTCATAAAACTTATGGAGTGGGATATAACAAATTCTTCACATTTCAATAGAAATCTTTTTATCAATACCACAGCCTTTGAATTTGCTTAAGCCACACAACCAATCTCTGTTCTGACATACTAGGAAAATATTATGTGGCTTGTTTTACTGTTTAAATGAAACTTTCCTATGGACATTGTTGTTGTTGCATGACTTTAATTTTCTGTCCAGTTCCGTTTTACCCAGCATAAACTTTCTCAAAATGACTGGGACCATGTCTTGTTTTATAAGTATATTTCCTGATTTCTTTGAGGTCTCAATGTCCAGCAGGGACTGGCAATAAGCCTTCCAATGTACAGGTGGAAAAAATTGTTATCCACAAAACAAAGATAACTATACTAACGAATGTCTCTATACCTAGAAATATGAAGCATGTAATTATGTTTAACAAAAAATGCTGGCTCTAGTATTATAATGTAGAATAAAAATTAGGCAAGTGATGACTTATATTTCACAGGTATGCCAGCCTCAATCAGGTTTTCAACCAAGTTTTTATTAGAAATGACATGTGATTCTTTCCCATGCCTTAATTTAATCCGAAAATCAATCAAGGATCTGAGTGTGAAGACAACCGATTCAATGATGGGAAATACAACTACTCAATGATATAATTTGGTAAAATAAACACTAGTGTAGCCCAAAGATCCCAATCAGAAATTAGAAATAAGACTCCATAATTTACGAACTCTGCCTCACTGTTTTTACCTTAAAAAAAAAAAAAAAAAACTCTATTAGTATAATCATCAAACTTCATAAACCAAACAAAACAAATGTTACAAATTATCTGTATTTTAGGTGCTAAATGCCTGAAGAAATAATAATATAAAAAATGGAATATTCAAGTAGGAGGTGAGGATGCAGGGCCAGCCACAGGCCAAGCCATCCTCCCAGACATCCTTCAAGTCTATACTTCACATGTACCTTCACACTTTAGTTTTTCTTTTAACCCCACTCCTCCCCCCAGACTTGTTCATCTTTTTCCCAATTCTCTGCTTGACAGTGGCATAAAAGGGTACTATTTAGTAGAATCTAATCATTCTACATAAAGACTAAAGAAATGAAATGGCTGGACTCTGCTAAAGAGAAAAAGTGAGGAGGGGACAGGACACCTTTCCACAAACCTCTTCTGAGACACTGAGAAATTCTACCGCCTATCCACTGTAGAATGTCTCAGGGAAAACCATTCCCCACAGTTACCGATGCTGCTTTTAACAGAATATCAATAAAGGTATAAAACACAGAAAATATTCATTTATGGCAGAGATTAAGCACAAAATATATCCATTTATGTGACTTTATTTTAAAAAAATAAATCAGCCAGGCACAGGGGTTCATGCCTGTAATCCCAGCACTTTGGGAGGCTGAGGCAGGTGAATCACCAAGAGTTTGAGACCAATCTGACAAACATGGCAAAACTCCATCTCTACTAAAAACACAAAATGGCTGCGCCAAGTGGCTTACGCCTGTAATCCCAGCACTTCGGGAGGCCAACGCAGGTGGATCACAAAGTCAGAGGATCAAGACCATCCTGGCCAACATGGTGAAACCCTGTCTCTACTAAAAATATAAAAATTAACCTGGCATGGTGGCTCGTGCCTGCTCAGGAGGCTGAGGCAGCAGAATTGCTTGAACCCGCGAGGTGGAAGCTGCAGTGAGCCAAGACTGAACTCCAGCCTGGGCAAAAGGGTGAGACTCCATCTCAAAAAAAGAATACAAAAATTAGCCAGGGCACTGGTGGGTGGTTGTAATCCCAGCTACTCAGGAGGCTAAGGCAGGAGAATTGCTTGAACCCAGGGGGCGGAGACTGCAGTGAGCCAAGATCACACCACTGCACTCTAGCCTGGGTGACAAAGCAAGACTCTGTCTCAATCAATCAATCAACAAGCAAGCAAGCCAGTAGGGGTGGCACATGCTTGTAATGTCAGCTACTCTGGAGGTGAGGCAGCAGAATTGCTTAAACCCAGGAGGTGGAGGCTGCAGTGAGCCAAGATCTTGCCACTGCACTCCAGCCTGGGCAAGAGGAGCAAAACTCCATCTCAAAATCAACCAATCAATCAATCAATCAATCACAGCTACCAACTCCCTAAGGCTATTACAACCTAATCTTAATTAAAAAGTAAATTCACACGTCACAGGTTTTCCTTCAAAGCCAGGTTAACAATACTATTTCACAGGTTAAATCCTAGTTTTTTTTTAGTTTTTACTACTGGCCCTAAATGATTACATTAGAACACACCAAGAAGATCTTAGTAATTAAAGACAGATACTTCAAATTTTTCATGGTTCACGGTGTGCAAAAGCCTTCATTTCAAAGAATACTTCAGTGACCAAATACATTTTCAAGGAATCAATGTACCAAATAACAACTAGGTATATTAAAATATCCACTTTAATTACTGGCAATTTTGTTAGAAAAACTAGTGTCATGAAGCCACTGTCATAAAAGAAGAAACAATTTATCATTAAAAAAAATCCTGGGCTGGGCCAGGCGCATGGCTCACGCCTGTAATCCCAGCACTTTGGGAGGCCGAGGCAGGTGGATCACAAGGTCAAGAGATCGAGACCATCCTGGTCAACATGGTGAAACCCCGTCTCTACTAAAAATACAAAAAATCAGCTGGGCATGGTGGCACGTGCCTGTAATCCCAGCTACTCAGGAGGCTGAGGCAAGAGAATTGCCTGAACCCAGGAGGCGGAGGCTGCGGTGAGCCGAGATCACGCCATTGCACTCCAGCCTGGGTAACAAGAGCGAAACTCCATCTCAAAAAAAAAAAAAAAAAAAAAAATCCTGGGCATAAACAAAACCCCTTCCCTCCTCTCACATTATAAAATCAGTGCTGAAACACAGAAGCTTATAAAAACGGTTACAGTAGCACAAAGTATCAGACACAGGAAAGGGGGGGCTTAAAACCAACATATTTCAGCCAGGGGCAGTGGCTCACGCCTGTAATCCCAGCACTTTGGGAGGCTTAGGTGGGAGGATCACCTGAGATCAGAAGTTTGAGACTAGCCTGGCTAAGATGGTGAAACCCCATCTCTACTAAAAATACAAAAATTAGCCGGGCACAGGAATCTGAGGCAGGAGAATCTCTTGAGCCCGGGAGGTGGAGGTTTGCTGTGAGCTGAGATCATACCACTGCACTCCAGCCTGGGGGACAAAGTAAGTCTCTGCCTCAAAGAAAAAAAAAATTTCAACTAGAGTTAAAAACAAATAAGAATGATTAATTAAGAAATAATCAAGTTCAAAAGTATTTGGTTAAATAATAAGTGTAGCTCCTACTAAGGATAATCAAGTCCAAGCACAATCTGATGCCTGTTAACCTCACCTCTCCCTATGGGAAAGCCTTCCAGTCACTACCATCTTTGCCTTCTGCAATTGCAGTAAACAGGAAACACTAGTTGGTCTCCGTCAGAGAAGCTAAATACCAGAGATGAGTAGGAAATCCCTTTACTCATTCAGCCATTCATTCATTCATTCGAGACAGGATCTCGTTCTGTGGTCCAGGCTGGAGTGCACTGCATGAACCTGGCTGACTACAGCCTCATCCTCCTGGGCTCAAGCCATCCTCCTGCTTCTGTCTTCCAAGTAACTGGGACCACAGACACGTGCCACCATGCCCAGCTAATTTTTCAATTTTTTGTAGAAACAGGTCTCACTATGTTACCCAGGCTGGTCTCAAACTTCTGAGCTCAAGCAATCCAATCTTCTAGGCCATCCAAAACACCAGGATTATGGGGGTCACACACCACACCCACCCCAAATTTGGGTTTTAAAGAACTAATTTGATGCTGCCACTGACAGGAACTTTTAAACTACACATTTTCTGATTCAACAGTTTACTACACACAGAAAGACTTTCCAGGAAGCATTTGATATTTAATAAGTACACCGTAAGTTTTTTGTTTTTGTTTTTTGTTTTTTTTTTTTTTTTTTTTTGGAGACAGAGTTTCGCTCTGTAGCCCAGGCTGGAGTGCATGATAAGATCTCGGCTCACTGCAACCTCCACTTCCTGGGTCCCAATTCAAGCAATTCTCCTGCCTCAGCCTCCTGAGTGGCTGGGATTACAGGAACGCGCCACCATGCCCAGCTAATTTTTGTATTTTTCAGTAGAGAAGGGGTTTCACCATGTTGGCCAGGCTAGTCTTGAATTCCTGACCTCAGGTGACACACTCGACTCAGCCTCCCAAAGTGCTAGGATTACAAACATGAGCCACTGCACCTGGCCATGATAAGTAAAATATTTTAAAGTCATCAAATTTCAATAACAAGTATCATTACTTCCCTACTTTGAAAGCTAAAACCATATTTTCAAGTATTAAAACAAAAAAATACAAATAATCCTAAAAAATCCATAATAAAAAAAGTATCCATTAAAGTGACCTAATGGCACTAATGTCTTTTCATTGCCACAGTACTTTTTAGAATTGTTTTCAATATTCAAAAATGTAACTGCTTTGGAGATGCCAAATGAGACTAATTTAAAGAGCCTAAGATTGTTCCAATTACCTCTGGTTTTTCAGGTGATACAATGTATATACCAAAGAAAAGAGCTGGTGCATTAAAGCCAGCTGGCTGAAGAAGTTAAAAACAAAACTCCAAGGTCCGGGTGCAGTGCACACACCTGTAATCCCAGCACTCTGGGAGACTGAGGCGGGCAGATCACGATGTCCGGAGATCGAGACCATCCTGGCTACCACAGTGAAACCCCATCTCTACTAGAAATACAAAAACTTAGCCAGGCATGGTGGTGGCTGCCTGTAATCCCAACTACTCAAGAGGCTGAGGCAGAAGAATCACTTGAACTCGGGAGGCAAGGTTGCAGTGAGCTCAGATTGCATCACTGCACTCCAGCCTGGGCGACAGAACAAGACTCCATCTCAAATAAAAATAAAAATAAAAATAAAACTCCATAATGATATGTGGTTTGGGGAAAAATATCGGAGTTTCATTTAGACATGTAAAGTATTAGGTACTTACTGGACATCTGAGTGGAGATATATCTTCTGAGTGGAGATACGAGGAAGGCAGCTGAGTAGTTCTGGACTAAAGATAACATTTAAAACTTTTTTTTTTTTTTTTGAGACGGAGTTTCACTCTTGTTACCCAGGCTGGAGTGCAATGGCACGATTTCGGCTCACTGCAACCACCGCCTCCTGGGTTCAGGCAATTCTCCTACCTCAACCTCCTGAGTAGCTGGGATTACAGGCACGCACCACCATGCCCAGCTAATGTTTTGTATTTTTAGTGGAGACGGGATTTCACCATGTTGACCAGGATGGTCTCGATCTCTTGACCTTGTGATCCACCCGCCTTGGCCTCCCAAAGTGCTGGGATTACAGGCTTGAGCCATCGCGCCCGGCTTAAACTCTTTTTATTAAAAAAAATTTTTTTTTTTCCCCAAACAGGGTCTCACTCCCACCATCCAGGCTGGAGTGCAGTGGCACAATCTCAGCTCACTGCAGCCTCCACTTCCCAAGCTCAGGCAATCCTCCCACCTCAGACTCTCAAGTAGCTCAGAATACTGACGGACACCACAATGCCTGGCTAATTTATTGTATTTTTAGTAGAGATGAGATTTTGCCACGTTGTCCAGGCTGGTCTTGAACTCTTGGAATCAAGCTATCTGCCTGCCTCAGCCTCCCAAAGTGCTAGGATTACAGGTGTAACCCACTGTGCCCAGCCTTCTAGGTAATTTTTACAGCCATGCATCCTAGGGAATGATGTAGAAATTCAACAAATATTTATCAGACACCTATTATGTGCTGGGGATACAGCAGTAAACCAGAGAGTCAAAATTCTCTGTTATTCAGGACTTTACATTCTAGCGGAAGGAACAAAACAATAAGCAATAAAAATAAAGATGTATCCAGGTACGGTGGCTCACGCCTGTAATCTTAGCACTTTGGGAGGCTGGGAAGGGTGGATTGCCTGAGGTCAGGAGTTCAAGACCAGCCTGGCCAACATGATGAAGCCCCGTCTCCACTAAAAATACAAAAATTATCTGGGCATGGCAGCAGGAACCTGTAATCTCAGCTACTCGGGAGGCTGAAGCAGGAGGATCACTTGAACCCGGGAGGCAGAGGTTGCAGTGAGCTGAGATCGCACCATTGCATTCCACAGCCTGGGTGACAAGAATGAAACTCCATCTCAAAAAAAAAATGAAAGAAGATAAAATGAAGATGTAGTTTTTGATGAAGACGAGTACTACAGAGTACAGGACAGAGTAAGAACAAAGTGGAGCCGAGACTAAGAGTCAAGGTAGGCCTCTCACTGAGACTCATAAGTGGGAAAGTAAGCTACACAGATATTTGGGGAAACATATCCCAGACAGAAGAAACAGTCAGTGCAGACGCCTTAGTGATTATCACAAGGGCAGTGTCCCTGAAGCAACAAGAGATGGATTTAAGAGAAAAGGAGAACTGAAGATCTGGGCACAGAAAACTCCTTATTGAGAAGTTTTGCCACAAAAGGAGCAGAGAAATCTGCAATAGTTGAGAGAGTCAGTGGAATCCAAATACAGAATTTGTATTTAAGATTGGAGAAAAGCAGCATGTTTGCATGCTGTTGGGAATGATCCAGCGGAGAATGAAACATCAACATTATGAGAGACAGGAAATTACTATGTGAGAGGGCATGGGTGGCGCTTCGGAGAGTTCCATGTCTATACATGCAGTGCGGAAAGCAGAGTATGCCCTGCAAGGTATGAAGATATGGTAGAAGTCTGCAGAAGGTCTCTTAAGACTGCTTTGATTTTCTCATTTAAGCAGGAAACCCAGCATGAGGCCAAGGAGGAAGTATAAAAGGACAACATATGAAACGGTCATCTAAGAAACTGGGCAAGTGAATGGGCTTCCTAGTAGCCTTAAGGGCCCTTTTGACATTTATTAACCAATTGGGAATTAACACTAAGAAACTCACCAAATCTGAGACATAAAAGCTGACTCTGACTTTCTACTACAAATGAAAAATTCTTTAACTGCTGAAAATGGTCAGTGTCTAATATATTTGAGTATACAATACTTGGGGAGAGTTGTAATTTTTGCAAATAATGTGTAGAAAGAGATTACATCTCATTTTCACACCATATTCATAATTGCTTAATCATACATACCTTGAAGGGAGTCATCAGTCATCGAAGGATTTAATAACCTTAGGCTGAAGTTAACTCCCTTATGTCAGACCATGGTAAACAAAAGCAGGGTTTTAATGCCTTAAGCCAATTACATATTGCAATAGTGAAGCATCTTATATTCTTATTCACAGAAGTACAAATTTACACAAAAAGATTACCTAACAGCATTCAATTAATCACCAAAAATTGCCATATAAAAATCTATTTCTAGTAATATGGTCATGGTTGCACAACTCTATGAACACAGATGATCCCCAAACTTAAGAAAGTCTAACATACGATTTTTCAACTTAACAATGGTACAACAATGACACATTCAGTGGGAAACATCCTTTGAGTAACTATTCCGTTTTTCACTTTCAGTACGGTATTCAATAAATTACATGAGGCAGAACACAGCAACTAACGCCTATAATCTTAACACTTGGGAAAGCCAAGTCAGGAGGATAGCTGGAACCAAGGAGTGTGAGAGGAGCCTGGAGAACATGAGACCCCTATATCTACAAAAAATTTAAGGCCGGGTGTGGTCGCTCACACATGTAATCCCAACATTTTGGGAGGCAAAGGCGGATCATCTGAAGTCAGGAGTTCAAGACCAGCCTGGGCAACACGATGAAATCCTGTCTCTACTAAAAATACAAAAATCAGCTGGGCACATCACCTGCCTGTAATCCTAGCTACTTGGGAGGCTGAGGCAGGAGAATCCCTTGAACCCAGGAGGTGGAGGATGTAGTAAGCTGAGATTGCAACACTGCACTCCAGCCTGGGCAAAAGAGTAACAATCCAACTCAAAAAAAAATTTTTTTCTTTTTTTAATTAGCCAGGCATAGTTGCACATACCTGTAGCCTCCTAGCTACTCCAGAAGCTAAGGTGGGAGGATCACTTGTGCATGGGAGATGGAGGCTACAGTGAGCTATGATCGTGTCTCTGGGCAAAGCATCCATCTATCTGTCCGTTTGTCTATCCATCCATCCATCCATTCATTCATACATATATACCATGAGATATCCAACACTTTCCTATAAAATAGGATTTATGTTAGATGATTTTGCCCAACGGTAGCTAATGTAAGTGTTCTGAGCACGTTTAAGGAGGGCTAGGCTAAACTATGGAGTCTGGTAGGTTAGGTGAATTAAATTCATTTTCTACATGTATTTGCAACTTAGGATGGGTTTACTGGGACACAACTCCATCATAAGTCAAGGAGCAGCTATATATTGGAAACCACTGATTGGTATAATTTTTAAATGGGTGAGCTGTCTGGTATAGAAATTTTCTCTCAATAAAGCTTTTTTAAGAATCCATTCCAAGATTTTAATCTAAAGGAATAGTTTTGTCAAGTAAAAATTTGTTTTTTAAAATTTCCTTTGTTGAAATTTCAATGGAAAATGGAGCAAATTAAGTATGTTCTGACGGCTTATGAATATAAACTTTGTGGAGACTCGATTCTTTCAGAATGAAGGGCAAAATTTAGGTTTTTTGGTCTTTTTTCTTTGTTGTTTTTCTTCTTTAGTTGGCTAAATTTTATAGTTTCTGACATTTCTGCTTTATCCCTTTGAAGAAGACATACTCAAATCACTTTGAGTAAAATAAACAGCAATTTTCTGTTTGTAGATAGCTACAAATAACTCCTCTATCCTGTTACAGACATTCATCAGCTAGACTCGGTAACAAACCAACACCTGGGTAAAAATGAAAGGATACAATATCACAAGTACTAATTCAGATAATATCACATTTCTTAGAGTTATGACACTTCAAAGAAATTTTATACTTCAAATCTACATAGCAGGTCAAGGAATTCATATTTTTCCCTGAGACAGGAAAGATAATTCAGTAATTTCACCACTGAAGTTTCAGTTCCCATGCCAGAATGTAAGAAGTGAGAGAGTTCTTCACCTTGAAAATAAAATCACCACAGGGACTAAAAATAAAGGTTATATTCTTCTGAGCAAAGGAATTATAAGACTGACAATATTAAGGTACAGAGAGAAGGAGCAACGGATACTGTAAAAAAAAAAAAAAAAAAAAAAAAAAAAAAACATAACTACTAAGAGGCTTAGCCACTTCCAGAATGGAAACTGTAAATGCAAGAAATTAAATGAACTGCCCTATACTTGGATCTCATTTTGTGTAACCCGAGAGGCTAACATCTGTTCTGCCTCCTTCACAAGGTAGCTGTAAGGATGGAACTAGAGGCCAGTAAAAGCTGTTCAGTAGGTATAAAGTCTTCTACCAAGAGAAGTATAATACTCATTTCATTCTCAAAAAGATCAGTCCCTGTGGTAACATACTGATCATCTTCTGCATGTATAAAATGTATGTTCTGTATTAATCTCCCATAACAGAAAACCACAAAGTAGGTGGCTTAAACAGCAAAAATTTATCACTTGCAGTTCTAGAGGCTCAGAAGTCCAAGATCAAGGTGCCAGCAGATTCACTTTCTCAGTGAGGGCTCTCTTGCTAGCTTGCAAATGGCCACCTTTTGGGACTGTGTCCTTACATGTCAGACTGAGCACTGGTCAGCTCTGGTCTCTCTTCTTCTTGTTATAAGGACCCTAATCACATCAAGAGGACAACCACCCTCAGGACCTCATCAAGATCTAACTACTTCCCTAAAGTCCCCACCTCCCACTATAGCACTAGGAGAAAGAGAAGCTAGGGCCTGAACATATGAAATTTTGAGGCAATACAATTCAGTCCATGGCACTTGCCTACACAACTTCTTTACTGATCATCTCTAGGCAGAAATTAAAACCTTTGTATCAAGAGACAGAATTTTAAAGGACGGCTTTAAACGGGGTTGAAGGCAGCTTACTGAGATTCAGACAATGTAAAATAAAATTTCAAAACAGATTAGGGTATTTGGTTGAGAACAATAGCTAAGAATTATTAAGTATTTACCTTTGTGCATAGTTTCCTCAGGTCACACACCTAGTCTCAGGGGCCACACAGGCCACAAAGCCTCTACTCTTAATTATACAATATTGCTTCTCTTTGATTTGGAACAAAGCAAAAATGGAAAAGAAGGAGAATCAAAAAGATGAAATCCTGAAGGAGCTGGTACATAAAAGTATGTATTCGGGTGCCTCCTTCCTGTAATCCTGGCACTTTGGGAAGCTGAGGCAGGCGGGTCATGAGGTCAGGAGTTTGAGATCAGCCTGGCCAAGATGGTGAAACCCCATCTCTACTAAAAATACAAAAAAAAAAAAAAAATTAGCTGGGCATGGTGGCAGGCACCTGTAATCCCAGCTACTCAGGAGGCTGAGGCAGGAGAATCATGTGAATATGGGAGGCGGAGTTGCAGTGAGCCGCGACCGAGCCACTACACTCTAGCCTGGGCAACACAGCAAGACTCCATCTCAAAAAAAAAAAAAAAAAAAAGTATGTATTCAGGCCGGGCACAGTAGCTCACATCTGTAATCCCAGCACTTTGGGAGGCCAAGGCAGGCGGATCACGAGGTCAAGAGATCAAGACTATCCTGGCCAACATGGTGAAACCCCGTCTCTACTAAAAATACAAAAATAGCCAGGCGTGGTAGTCCACGCCTGTAGTCCCAGCTACTCGGGAGGTGTAGGCAGCAGAATTGCTTGAACCCAGGAGGCGGAGGTTGCAGTGAGCCCAGATCACACCACTGCACTCCAGCCTGGAGCCTGGCAACGGAACAAGACTGTCTCAAAAAAAAAAAAAAAGTATGTATTCATGTTCATTTTGTACCTTTTGTTAGATGTGGCGGAAATTTTATAAGCAAATAGCTCAAAGGAAACTTGATGAGTTACAGGATTCTAAATCTATAAGTTAGAAAACAAAACAAACCACATGCCCAGAAGGTCTGATTTTTTTTTTTTGTTCTTTTTTTTCTGGTACCAAGAGCTAAAAAAAGTTTATACTCTGTGTCCTCATAAAGAAAGCAGTTTAATATGGTGACAGCAGCCTTGGGAATCCTTTATAAACCATTCAGTACACACAAACACTGTTCGACAAGTGTTCGTACAAGTCAATGGCCTCAAATCAATCTAAGAAAGCAAATCTGCCAATAAGAAATGCAAAGCCTTCCTAGTAATTCAAACATAGATTTAGGGCTCACCAGAATACATGTTCTTAATGAGAGGTTCACGGATAGGCTTCAAGGGTTACATAAACCACCTGCAATTTATGTGCTCAGTCACAAATTATGTTCTGGGAGAAAGATCCTATTATATCAGTACTCAAAGAAGTCCCTGATAAAAATAAAGAACCGTTAACAAGAATTAATGAACTGCATAACCATCAGGAGCGCCTATCCAAATCATCTTCACAACCAAGGCACTAGGTACTTATATGCCACAATTAGGTTGATGTTAAGTTACAAAAGCAGCTAGTACTGAATAAATGCAGAGTCAAATGCTCTAACTTAGCTTACCCTGGAAGTAGTTCTAACCTCCTCTAATAAGTGCACAGTGTCTGTTGCATAGTAAGCCTTTGAATATGTACTGCTGCAATTATTACTGGATATATTACAAACTCCAAGGACAGGATCAAATCTTCTGCATTTCTGAGTTCCACATTAAAGTCGTCCTCAATACATAAAGAAAATAATACAAACATTGAACTGTACATAGATCTAGCAAATAAGGACCTTAACAGAATGGGTTTATTTCTAAAATTGAAAAGTAACCCTCTATTTTATAAAATGAAATGTCTTGAAAAATGAAGAACACAGGGAAACTGAGGGGAAAGAACACTTACATGGAACCACTATCAAATTAATACTATAGTCAGCCCTTGGTATCTAAGAGGAATTGGTTCCAGAACCTTCACAGATACCAATATCCAGACACTCACCAATATCCAGATACTCAAGTCCTTTATATAAAATGGTATAGAATTTGCATATAACCTACTCATATTCTTCTGTATACTTTTTTTTTTTTTTTAAGATGGAGTCTCACTCTGTCACCCAGGCTGGGGTGCAGTGGTGTGATCTTGGCTCACTACAACTTCTGTCTCCCAGTTCAAACGATTCTCCTTCCCCAACCTCCTGAGTAGCTGGGACTACAGGTACCTGCCACCACACCCAGCTAATATTTTTAACATTTTTGCTCCACAGTTGATTAAATCCATGGACATAGAAACCAAGAATACAAAGGGCTTACTGTAGCATATTTTACATGAACCCTAACCTACATTGCTTGAATCATGCCCATTTAAAAATTTAATTAGCTTGTATTATTTCTTTTAAATCTAAACTTTGTGCTTTCCCCTTACAAGGCATAGAATGAGGCACATGTAATACATAAGATTTATAGTCCTCGTTGCTCCTGCTTCATGACAAAGAGTAGACAAAATAAAACTGTTAACAGAGCTGGCATCGGAAATGAGCAGTCATATGAAAAAAAAATTTAATAACAAGTCCACTACACTGACAACACCAAATGCTAGCAAGTAGGTGGAGCAACAGAAACTCTCACTCATTGCTTGTGTAAATGCAAGATGAAAGGGACACCATGGAAGACAGTATGGCAGTTTCTTACAAAACTAAACATACTCTTATCATGCAATACAGAAATCACACACCTTGGCATTCACTCTAAGGAGTTGAAAACTTATCTCACCACAAAAAAAAAAAACAGATGTTGAAAGCAGCCTTATTCATAATTGCCAAAACCTGGAAGCAATCCAGATTTCCTTCAGAAGGTGAGTGGATAAATACTTAGTACATCTACATAATGGAATATTATCAGTGATAAAAAGTTGTGACCTATCATGCTCACAGAGACCTGGAGAAACCTTAAGTACCTTTTGCTAAGAGAAATAAACCAATCCGAAAAGACTACATACTGTATAAGTACAATTATATGACAACTGGAAAACCAAACCGATGGAGATATTAACAAAGATCAGTGGTTGACAGGGGCTTGGGGGCAGAGAGGGAGGGATGAATAGGGAGAACATAGGGTACGTTCAGAGCAGTAAAAATTATTCTACATGATACTGTAATGGTAGATACATGTCATCAGACATTTCACCCATGGAATGTGCAACACCAAGAGTGAACCTTAATGTACGCTATAGACTTTAATTATAAATAATGTATCAATATTGGCTTATCAACAGTAACAATGTACCAAACTAATTAAGATGTTAATAGGGGAAACTGGGGATTGGGGGGATGCAGGAACTCTGTACTTTCTACTCAATTTTTCTGTAAACCCAAAATCATTCTAAAAACTAGTCTACTGATTTAATAAATCATTGTTTTTAGTATTTTAATGTTTTAATCTACCATATAAAATAAAATACTACTTATCTAATAATAACTGCTTAAGCGTTAGGCCTGTTAGCAAAACTGAAGAATACTAGTTTTTTGTTTGTTTGTTTTTTTAAAGGTCAGATTGCTTTAATCCTTACATTTTCCAGCAGTTTTAGTTCTCCTTTTCCATTCAAAGATCCAGGAAGTCCTAGCCAGAAAATCAGGCAACAGAAAGAAATAAAAGGGTATCCAAACAGGAAAAGTAGTCGTCAAGGTATTGCTCTTCACTGACAATATGATTCCATACCTAGAAAACCTAAAGACTCCATCAAAAGACTCCTCGTACAATAAATAACTTCAGTAAAGTTTCAGGATACAAAGTCAATGTACGAAACTCAGCAGCAAGTCTATACACCAATAATGTTCAAGCGGAGAGCCAATCAAGAATGCAATCCTATTTATAATAGCCATAAAGAAATAAAACAACTAGGAATACATCTAACAAAGGAAGTAAAAGATCTCTGCAAAGAGAACTAGAATACACTGCTAGAAGAAATGACAGATGGGCCAGAAGTGGGTCTCACTCCTGTAATCCCAGGACTTTGGGAGGCCGAGGTGGGTGGATCACGAGGTCAGGAGTTTAAGACCAACCTGACCAATGTGGTGAAACCCCAACTCTACTAAAAAATACAAAAATTAGCTGGGCGTGGTGGCACACACCTGTAGTTCCAACTACTCGGGAGGCTGAGGTAGAAGAATCACTTGAAGCCAGGAGGTGGTGGTTGCAGTGAGCCAAGATCACGTCAGTACACTCCAGCCTGGGTGAGAGCAAGACTTCGTCTCAAAAAAAAAAAAAAAAAAAGAAAAGAAAAAGAAATGACAGATGACACAAATGGAAAAACAACATTTGATGCTCATAGATTGGAAGAATCAGTATCATTAAAATGACCACACTTTCCTTAGCAATCTACAGATTTAATGTTATTCCTATCAAACTACTAATGTCATTTTTCACAGAATTAAACAAAGTAATTATCAAATTCATATGGAATCAAAAAAGAACCTGAAGAGTCAAATACATCCTAAGCCAAAAAAAAAAAAAAAAAAAAAAAAAAAGCTGGTGGCATCACATTACTGGACTTCAAACTATACTATGGCTACAGTAACCAAAACAGGATGGTACTGTCACAAAAACAGACACATAGACCAATGAAACAGAATACAGAACTCAGAAATAAAGCCATACACCTACAGCCATCTGATCTTCTACAATGCTGACAAAAACAAGCAATGGGTAAAGGACTGCCTATTCAATAAATAGTGCTGGCATAGCTGGCTAGCCGTATACAGAAGAATGAAACTGGACCCCTACCTTTTACCATATACAAACATTAACTCAAGGCGGATTAAAGATTTAAATGTAGGACCACAAACTGTAAAAATCCTACAAGAAAACTTTTAAAACACTATTTTGACCCTTGGCTTTGGGAAATAATTTATGTCTCAGTCTTCAAAAGCAATTGCAATAAAAACAAAAAATTGACAACTGGGACCTAATTAAACTAAAGAGCTTCTGCACAGCAAAAGAAACTATCAACAAAGGCAGGGCATGGTGGCTCATGCCTGTAATCCTAGCACTTTGGAAAGCCCAGGCAGGCAGATTACCTAAGGTCAGGAGTTTGAAACCTGCCTAACCAACATGATGAAACTCCATCTCTACTTAAAAAAAAACAACAACAACAATTAGCCAGGCATGGTGGTGGGTGCCTGTAATCACAGCCACTCTGGAGGCTAAAGCAGGAGAATTGCTTGAACCTGGGAGGCGGAGGTTGCAGTGAGCTGAGATCGCACCCACTGCACTCTAGCCTGGGTAATGGGATGAGACTCCATCTCAAAAAAATAAATAAATAAATAACATTGTCAACAAAGTAAACAGCCTATGAAATAGGAGAAAATATCTTTGTATATCATGCATCTGCCAAAGGTCTAATACCCAGAATCTACAATGAACTTTAACAATTCAACAAGCAAAAATGAAATAACCCCATTACAAAGTAAGCAAAAGGCAATAACACACGTTTTTCAAAAGAAGAAATACAAGTGGCTAACAAATAAGATAAAATGTTCAACATCACTAATCACCATCAGAGAGATGCAAATCAAATCCACAATGAAATACCATCTCACGCCAGTCAGAATGGCTATTGTTAAAAAGCCAAAAAACAAGACACTAGTGAGGCTGTGGATAAAAGAGAACAGTTATACACTGTTGGTGGGAATGTAAATTAGTTCAGCCACTGTGCAAAGCAGTTTGGAGACTTCTCAAATAACTTAGAACTGTCATGCAAACCAGCAATCCCATTACCAGGTATACATGCAAAAGAAATTAAGTTGTTCTACAAAAGGACACATGCACTCATATGTTCACTGCAGCACTATTGGAATCAACTTAGGTACCCACCAATGGTGGACTGGGTAAAGAAAATGTGATATAGGCAGGGCGCAGTAGCTCACGCCTGTAATCCCAACACTTTGGGAGGCCGAGGCAGGCGGATCACAAGGTCAGAAATGGAGACCATCCTGGCCAATATGGTGAAACCCCATCTCTACTAAAAATACAAAAATTAGCTGGGCATGGTGGCACATGCCTGTAATCCCAGCTACTTGAGAGCCTGAGACAGGAGAATTGCTTGACCTAGGGAGTCGGAGGTTGTGGTGAGCCAAGATTGCGCCACTCCACTCCACTCCAGCCTGGCGACAGAGCAAGACTCCATCTCAAAAACAAAAAGGAAAGGAATAAAGAATGGCTACTCCATAGGCAGAACAGCCTATATTTAACATTTTTTTTAATGTTTAAAATAATAAAGTTGGTGAGTAAAACAATAAAAACATCTTTAAGTGACAGATCAACAGAATTTCTCCAGCCACATTCCTAAGAGACAGCCACACTAAAAAAAAAAACTTGGTTATCGGCTTCTGTAGATAAAACTCAAGGTTGTTTGTGTACAATATAAACTGGCCCAACTAAGAAATCCTTAAGAACATGCAGAAGTAGGTACTTTCACTGTCATTTTATTACTCTTTATATGTAGCACCTAGTATATAATTAGTGCTCACTATATTCAATATTCCTATTTTCCCATACTAAGCATACAAGTAAAGTCACTACTGTTGTTGATGTTCAAAACCAGCAAAGACCTGAATACACTACTGTTTCTACCCAGCTATTTTTAAATTATTGGTAGATAATGTGGTGAGCTACTGGTAAATACAGCTGTGAACACAGCAGCACACACCATCTGGAGGCTTTTGACTTAAGCAATTTTTCAAATGCAAAGTATATTCACATTCTTTGATTCCTTTGAAGCCCACCAGTCACATATAAATGGACCTTTCTTAAAACTACAACTACAAAAGCTCATTCATCTTGTGGAAAACAAGATATGAGAAACAATCTAATTGTTCAGTTTTAGAACAAGTGATTATTTCAAATCATTAACAGCATAAACACCTTACTTCTACTATTTTTATTTTATTTAATAGAGACAGGGTCTCGCTATGTTACCCAGGCTAGTCTTGAACTTCTGGACTCAAGAGAGAAGTATCTTCCCAATATAGCCTCTCAAAATGCTGGGATTACAGACATGAGCCACTGCACCTCGCCTCAACACTTTATTTTTATAATGGTCTCCCATACTTACCCATCATATTCTTAATATCTTAACAAGCAGCTTCTGATTAATACTCTAAAATTAAATGTTTTCTACTTCCCACTCCCTCAGGGAGACAGGGTCTTGCTCTGTTGCTCAGGCTAGAGTCCAGTGGCGCAATCATGGCTCACTGACATGCTGAGATATTATCTTTGTAAATTTCACAAATCATCACGCTTATTTTTATTTGTCTTGTCTTCCTATACTGGAAAATAAATTCTATGAGAACAGGGGCTTCATCTTATCTCCAGCAACTAAAATAGTACCTAGCATATAATAAGTGCTCACTATATTCAATATTCACTATTTTCCCATGTTAAGCATGGTCCTAAGCATTTCATATACCCTCTAGGTAGACTCATTATTTTCTGGTATGAGAAAACAGTCACAGAGGCTAAAAAACTCACCCTAGGTGTCACAGTGAGTAAGTGGCAAAACTAGGAATAGAACTCAAACTCAGACAGCCTAGCTATTTACCACTACTGAAGAAATTAATGATTATACCAGAGTTCCATGATACATTAAAAATTGAGTTAAATTATGCTAATATTCCTACTCACTAAGCATCAATGGTTTTTTTTAATTATAAATGTTTAAGTATGTCAACTATTTCATGGATTAATTAGATTTTAGAGGACAAGTCTAAGACCCCAATCATCATTAGTATGTAGAATTGGATAACATGGTCTGAAAAAAGACTTACAAATGAACTTGTGATATAACCTGTTTGAACTGGATATAGAATACTTTTTCCCTCCATTTTCCTTGGATTCAGCAGTCTGTTGCCAATCTAAATGTTTTAATTTATTTTAAATAGAGAAAACATTTTCTACATAAGTTACAATGAAATTATCACGTTTTCTAGAAAATATTGCTCTCCATTGCTTCATTCTAGGTTGTCTGAAGATGGACCAATTTCTCCAATGAATTAACAAATATCTTAGTCTGAGACAAGCTCTCTTTCTACCCAACCACACCCACAAGATCTCACTCCCTGACAACACTCAGACCCCATCTTCTATAAGCAAACCCAGGCCTCTGAAAAAGGGACCACATTTATAATATAAGCTTTAGTTATAAACAGACTTCAATCAAGTTTGTTTCTATGACTTTTGCTCCTTTTTAAAAACACAGTGAATAATAACAGCTCTAGACAGTAGTGTCTCCTCAAAAGGAAAGCAGACAGTAAAGAGACCAGATCACTGAGAACCTATGTCAGTCACATTACTATTTTACAGCCTGAAGAGCCTGACTTTGTTACATGCCTATATTCAAAGACTCAAATCTACTCATAAATGCTTTCTAATAACTTGAAACCAATGATACTATGAAGTATAAAGTTGGCCATACATGCCCCTGAGCGACATTTCTAAAAGCTTCTATTTACCACCTATTCCATGGCCAAACTGCTGTTGCTCAATGGCTTCTTCAGGTTCTTTTGTACAATGTAACAAGAGGTTAAGAGACAAGGGGGAAACATTCTAGCCACCTTAGCTCCAGTGATGCTAACGTTTATTTCTGTTTCAGTTTTACAAACTAATCCTAGACTAGCAAACAAAGAATCCATTTTTTATTGTCCATTTTGACACAAAACATTGGCTTCCTATGTCATTATAAAATGGATGGCTCCATCGGCTTCTCAGACTACACAACAGCAAGCAAAACCCTTTGACCTTGGAAAAGCATGGTAAGTATAACACATACTAATAAGTTACATGGTTTACCAATTTCCTCAGAACCAAAAATAAATCACTCACAAGCAAACTATTAAATAAGTAAACAAAAGCTTGTCTTGTTCTATCACTTGCTTAAAAGCAAGCACGGTGGCATGGGGCTGGGGGGCGGTAAAAAACACAGCCAGTCAAGTCCATAAAACCTCCAGTGTAAGATAAAACTACCCTGCAGGAGCAGCCAATGCATTCTGACCTAACAGCTGTACACAGTTGCACTAATTAAAATGAAAAGCTAGTCTGCATCGCACACAGACAATTCACTGAACCTTACTGACAAGTCAACGGGGTTTACCATCACAGTCTTCCCTTCCCTAACCTACAATGTAAAAAATTAAATTGCCATATAGCTGAAAGTACTGGGATGGGGTGAGGGGAATACACACACACACACACACACTCACTCTCTCTCTGTCTCTCTCTCTCTCTCTCCCTCCCCCCCCCACCCCCACTCTTTCACTCTCTCAGGCATTTCAGAAATAATCACAACCATGTAGATTGGAACATATCCTATAGGCTATAAAAACACGCACACACAAAGGAAGTGGTACAGCTACATTACGTCAGCTCTTGCCTCAATTCATAAATGCAAAAACCACAAAACAAGACTAAAATCTAAACGGTCTTTTTCTGGAAACCTTAGAGTGAATGAATGTGGGTTAAGTCTTTAAATATGTTATTGAACACTTCTCGTTGATGCATTGCTTTCAACAGCCACGGGGAGGGAAAAAGTGTAAGCTTGGTCAATTCTACCATGCAACGAGATCAAATAACATTTCAAGTGCAGCCTGCCAAGCGCCAGCCCAAGCCAGAGTACAATGAGCGCTCAAGTGCTCTGGACTGAAAAACCATCTTTCACTAGTCCCAGGGATCTTTATAAAATAGTTTAAACACTGCTAAATTACAGTTAGAAAAAAAAACAAGCTCAAATCTGCTGCCCCCACACTATTGTGAAATTGCTGTTAAGCATCTAAAAATCTGCCTTGTGTAATTTACTAGGCAATGTAAATATTCAGAAAGGCAACTGCCTCTTAGAGCCCAAATCTAACACATGCATAAAAATGTAGAGTAGGCTGTGCTTCTGGAAATAATTGCCCACAGATCAACGTGCTCACATGGGATATTGTTCCCATCTGTAAGGTTTCAAATCATGTCTACCTTAAATTTGGAGTTCCCAGAAAGAAGCGGGGGGGAGGGGGAGGCTAGACCTCAAAACATTAATTTTGGCACAGAATTGTAAGGACTTTGTTAAATCTGTTTTCAACTTTTACTCAGCGTCTCAATCTTAAAACATAGAGGCACACAATTTCAAAGGGAAAATGAAATTCCTTTGTAGACACCCGTGTTCATTCACAGACCATTTTTTAGATTTTCCGTGCGGCTGAGTGGCCTCCAGCCAAACAATGCCCACAGAGCGCGGGGCACATGTGCGCCAGGGAAGCTTAAAGGCTGCGAGTAAAACAAAGTAACCTATTACAGGAGTTTCTTTCTCAGCAAACAAAAAGCGGTCAAGCAGGTCTCTCTATAGTTTCAGAAAACAGGAGTAAACAAGAGAAGAGAAACAAGGAAGACAGCACCTCACACCAAAAAATTTTTAACAATTTAAACGAAAAACAATCTTCTTCAAGACTATCTCTGCATTTTAGCGCTACTCAGACAAAATAACAGTAGTTTGGTCCAAGAAGACAATTTCATTTGTCACTTAAGTAGCCTCAAATCGAATCCAACAAATTCATTTTATTTTTAAACTTCAATTTATTTCACAGTGAAGCAATGAAGTTTCTGATCAAACAGCGACTTCAGCATTATACTTCACTCAGCTTCAAAAGCGCTTTCCTTTCACAAGAAAAAAATACATACATATACGTGTATATTTAGCGTTTTCTCTGCTCCGCCCCCCCAAAAAATGTTTTCTGTTCGATTTCTTTGAGATTTCCAGAGTTTTGAGCTATTTAAAAACTAGTGAGCCCAACAGAAACGCAATGGGACTCAGTAAATACAGGCTCCCCGTTCCTGGAAAGCCACCATCATTCTTAGGAACACCCGAGTTCATCTTTCCAAGGTCGGCTGGAACACTCCGTGCACCCACCTCGAGAGCCCCCTGCCCGCACTCGTCCAACTTTCTGGCCCGAGACTCGCGTTCCCCTCGCAGCACGAGGCCGCCGGCCACTTGCCTGCGGCCCGCTGGCGGCAGGAGCTGAGACTGCGGGCCTGGTCCTCCTCCTCCGGCGCAGGGCCCCGCCAACTCCGGGCCCGCGGGAAGGGGCAGCGCGGGCGGGCAGGTGGGGGCTCGGGGAGTGAAGTGCACTTGCTAAAACAAAAGGAGGCCCGGACGGCCGCAGGGCAGGGCGGCGCGGGCGCAGGTCCCAGCGGCTTGGTGGCTCTGGGAGGCGGTGGCCGCGCGGGGCCCCGCCCGTGGCTAGGGATGGGGCCGCTCCGGCCCGCGCCTGCTGCCCACAGCCACAGCAGTTGGCTCGAGCTCCTTCAGCCCGGGCAGCCGGGCCAGCACTGCCACATGCCGGTGACCCAGACACTGGGAGAGAAAGAGCAGCCTTCCATAGACGGCGGCAACCCGCAAAATCTGGGCTGGAGCCCAGCCCGCTCCGCGCGCGCCCCTACTGGCCGCGGCTGCGGGCGCGCGCACACACAATGCCAGCGGCAATTTTATCTCCTTGGTTGCTTGGACACCCTCCACCCGCTCCAGTCCTCCCTCCACCCGCTCCAGTCCTCCCTCCCCTCCGACAGCCGGAACTGGGAGCCTGCGTGATTGATGGCAGCTCTTAATAGCATGGTCAGCTAGAAAATGCATCTGCAAGCAAGATATTAAAGAGGCAGCGCATCCCTGTGAGTGATCAGCATTTCACACATCCTAGAGCTGCCTCTGCTTCTGCCAGGAATATTAATGCCAACCACCTCTGACGTCTAACAAATGCAGATGAAACAACCAACAATCACAGACAAGCTAAACATTTGTTTCAAAGATGCACTGGGAGAATGCAGCATTGTTTGGTGTCAACATTTCTGACCCCAGTTTTCCTTTCACATTAAGAATTCTCTGTAAGTCATTTGTTTAAAAAATCTCACCGATTCCTTTTCTACAAGTAAATAAAGATCCATCTGTTAGACAAGATATAGCTTAAATTGTGCATGATTGAAATTCATCTAATAAGGAAGCAAAATAAATGCACATTCCTTACCACGTGGCTTTAAATAAACATAACCTACCAGCTACCAGATTCAACTCCCTCATTAATTCAATTTTTAAGTGCATCTTTACAGATTACCAACTGTTAATTTCAAACTAGTTACTTATCACCCCCAATTAAGTCTAGTAAAATATATATATCAAGTTCCTAAATTTTATTAAAATTAAATCCAACTACATTTAAATCATATCTCTAGTGGTGATAGCTAAGATCATTTTGTCCTCTCAAAGAAGACATCCTATAGTAATTTTTAAAATGTATTCCTATAAATTACAAACTCTAAGTATTAAGTTCACTCAGTGTCAACCCAAATTAGAAAGGTATATGCTCAAAATTTAAATGATTACTTCTGGTATCTTCGCTATTACACCTTTCCCCTTCCAGGCAAGTTTCATGGAACTCTCAAATAGCTTCATAAATGTTAATTAGACTTTCCAAGGCCCCATAGAGTGGCTGTATAATCAGGTACCCTCTTTCTAATAAGCAGAGAAATTTAGTCAGATTAAAGTGATTTGCCTATAGTCTCTCAATAAGATGGGGATGGGGCCAGGCTGAATAGAAACAAGGGGTCCTGCCTTGTTGCCACAGATAGCTAAACAGACATACACATGCACATTTGCTATTTAAAGATAACTCGGCTGATCTCTTTTTAAAGACAAATCAAGTTATTCTACAGGACAGAAATATCTGTCTAAAACTCCTAACACAGCACATGTACTGAGAGTAAGATGAGGCACAATGTCTTTGCCACCCTGAAAGCTGGCTGTGATCAATACAAATCAGAGGTGGTCTGTAGTGTAAATCTAGCACTGCTATAAGCTCCACTAAACACCATTCCTCAGTAAAACCATCCTGAAGGGGGTCTGTGACTTGAAAATCTGCTTCATAACCAAGTGGCTATGAGATTATTCCATATATGCCAGAGATGAAATTGATCCTAAAGCCTTGCTACAAAGCTACTCCTGTACTTGGACACACTTCCAATTTTCTAACCAGCTACACCAGACACACGGCACAGGCTGAAAGGATTTTTTTATTTTCTACAGACCATTTTAAAAGTGCTGGTTTACACCGAGGTGAAAAAGGCTGGTGAGAAGTAGCAAACTGCTCAATTCTGAATTCATACTGTACCTAGTCTCTCAGTGATTCTAAATGCTTTAACAGCATTTTATGACACTTAAATTCTTTTGTGCTTATCTTGCACCCAATGCTAATCCAACCTGCACCCAGCCCCCAACCTTCCAGTTACACCAGTTTTTCCACTTCCCCCAGGTAAATAGGGATTTCTACCACAGGCCAGCATGCTTCTTCCCACTAGAGCAGGAATAATCTCCCTGCAGCCCCCAAGAGCCACTCACAGACCCTTTAAAGCCTCCTTCAGATCTCAGGTTAAACATCACTTTTTCAGAAAAGCTTCCCCAGAGGCCCCATTCTAGGTCAAGTTCCTTTGTTGTAAGTTCTCACAGAATTGTGTTCCTCCTTCAGAGCATTGATATTGGTTTGTAATTCATTGGTGTGATTTTTTTTTTATTAATGCTCATAGTGCCTTCTAAGCAGTTCCGTAGAGTTCTACAGAGAAAGTTCTATATGTATGTTCATCATATAGATTTGTGTCAACAACACAAATCTGTGGAATGAATAAATGAACTAAGGTGAAGAACACTGCTTTTACTCACTCCATATATTCTCTGTACATTTCTTGGCACAAAGAAGCCTATCTCAAATAAATAGCACCTATGCAAATAAGAATCTCTTCTAGTCCCATCCACTCAGGAGGCTGAGACAGGAGGATCCTTTGAGCCTAGGAGTTTGAGTCCAGCAACTATCAAGATCCAGTCTCTAAAAATACAAAGAAAAAGAAAAAAGTCTAGTAAAAAGAGGATTTGTATTCCTATTTCATAAAGATATAAATAATTGTGCCTGGGGTTACTCAAAAACACAGAGATTCTAACTAGGCTCCTATTCCCAAGCTACAATTTTTTTTATGAGTTAATGAAGTATGGAAGCCATCGCTAGTTTATTCAAGCCAAGTTGTTCCTATTACCTGGCCGTTAAGGAATATGCAAACAGCCACAGGTAAACTGGACAGAGGACTAAATCTTGTACATACACAGAGCAATATAAACAGAATATAAAACTTAGAAAGTATTTTATACACGAGTTTGTCTTCAAAGCTTCTCAAAATGCAAAAGTACTGCCAAATTCTGCTGTGAATGAGGGGAGTTCATTCTTATCTCCCTTTTACACTGAACTTACTTTATTTTCAGGCTTTTTTTCTCTAAATAGCAGACCTCTATTTCTCTGACATGGAATCTTTCCAAAGAGGAACGCAATGGTGGCTGACCACTGCAAACGCCACACTCTATTCCTCAAACTGAAACATTTGTTTTAACCCTCATTAGTAGGAGTTTGTAAATTACTTTGTGAAGAGGAGAAATCAAAGTTATTACAACAAGAACTACAATTTTTCAGGTGTTTTTCACATGAGCACATGAAAAAGTAAAAGAAAGAATATGCAAGATAAATGAAAAAATATTAGATATGCCATATCCCTCCCAAATTAATACTCATTGTTACTGTTAGCATTCCACAAGGGATTCCTTGTTATCTCCCTGACCTGGTCTGCGTCATTGCTTCTTTTTGTCCTAAGCTCCATTCCACAAAAATTCCAGCTCATGGTTTCCATAACACCCACCATTTATCAAAACAACCCCGTCAAGTTGAGTACCATTAACAGATAATGAGAGGAGACAACAGATGTGGCTGGAAGCAAAGCACTCCATATTCTACAGGCCAAAGCATGCAGCCAAGTGAGCTGACATCTGACTTTATCCTAACAGTTATAATTAAATAGAAAGTCTAGTTAAACTAACATTAAAGCTATGACCAGGAACAGCACACAAGGGAAATGTGAAATGTAACCTCAGCACTAGCTGAACAGGACACACAGTATTCCAGACTCTTAACCTGGAGCAACCACCCTGCATGTACTCTCTCCATCACTCTGCTCTGTCACAGCGAAGGAAGAATCTTAGCTGTGTCTTCTAAAGATGGCAACTCTGGACCACTTCCCAAGACCAGCAAGGCACTCCTAAGTCCACTGAGGCAGCAGGGAGACTGCCTTTTTACATCAAAGTTTAAACAGTAGCACTCATTTAATAACACTAATAAGTGTCAAAATTATAACTATCAAGTTAGAGACAACCAACATTTTTTCCTATAGCATTATCCAGTACAACTACTCAGACCAAGTAATTTAGCTCACCCAGTGTCAAAATGTCAAAAGTACACCCAAAAGTTATCAAGCAAACAGTGACTGAATCAAGGGTTGTATTAGTATCAGTTAGCTATGTCTGCATAGGATGCTAGGGTGGAGAGGATTTGATTTGTATCACAGTACTCCCCTTTTATCCACAGTTTCACTTTCCAAGGCTTCAGTTACTCACTGTCCACCACAGTTCAAAAATAGGTAAATATGATACCTAAGATACTTTGAGAGGCCACATTCATATAATTTTCATTACAATGTATTGTTATAATTGTTCTATTTTATTTTTAATTATTGTTAATTTCTTAATTTTCCTAATTGCAAGTTAAATTTTATCACAGGTAGGTATGTATAGGAAAATAGTAAAAACAGGGTTCTGTACTATCCAGTTTCAGGAACCCACTGGGGCCTTGGAACATATTCCCAAGGATAAGATGAACCTACTGTCCTACGAAGAATACGGAGTGATATGCTTTGGCTCTGTCCCCACCGAAATCTCATCTTGTGGCTCCCATAATTCCCATGTGTTGTGGGAGGGACCCAGTTGGAGTCAGCTGAATCATGGGGGTGGGTCTTTCCCATGCTGTCCTCCTCACAGTAAGTCTCACAAGATCTGATGGTTTTGTTTTTGTTGATGTTGTTGGTGGTGGTTTTGAGGTGGAAACTCATTCTGCAGCCCAAGCTGGAGTGCAATGGCGTGATCTCAGCTCATGGCAACCTCTGCCTCCCAGGTTCAAGTGATTCTCCTGCCTCAGCTTCCTGAGTAGCTGGGACTACAGGCGCGTGCCACCGTGCCCAGCTAATTTTTATATTTTTAGTAGAGATGGTGTTTCACCATGTTGGCCAGCTGGTCTCAAACTCCTGACCCACCCACCTTGGCCTCCCAAAGTGCTGGAATCACAGGTGTGAGCCACTGAGCCCGGGCGACCTGACGATCTTAAAAATGGGAATCTCCCTGCACAAGCTATCTGTTTGCCTGCTGTCATCCACAGAAGATGTGACTTGCTCTTCTTTGCCTTCTGCCATGATTGTGAGGCCTCCCCAGTGAAACTGTAAGTCCATTAAACCTCTTTTTCTTTCCAGTTTCTGGTATATCTTTATCAGCTGCATGAAAACGTACTAATACATGGAATTTCAATTTTAAGCAAACTATCTACTTCTTTTCCTTTTCCAACTCACCAAATGTCATTAGACAACAAAAAAATCTAGAGTTTTTAAAATAAAAAAGAAAAATATAAAATTTTTTGGCCAAGCGAGGTGCCTCACACCTGTAATCCCAGCACTTTGGAAGGCCGAGGCAGGTGGATCACAAAGTCAGGAGTTCAAGACCAGCCTGACAAACCTGGTGAAACCCCATCCCTACTAAAAATACAAAAATTAGCTGGGCGTGGTGTCACGCATCTGTAATCTCAGCTACTCAGGAGGCTGAGGTAAGAGAATTGCCTGAATCCGGGAGGCAGAGGTTGCATTGAGCTGAGATTGTGCCATTGCACTCCAGCCTGGGAACAGAGTGAGACTCTGTCTCAAAAAAAAAAAAAGTAAAATTTTTCAAACTTTTAGATTAAATTTTTTTTTTTCTTTTTTTTGAGACAGGATCTCAATATGTTGCCCAGGTTGGTCTTGAACTCCTGAGCTCAAGCAATCTACCCACCTCGGCCTTCCAAAGTGCTGAGATTACAGGTGAGCCACCGCGCCCAGCCCCTTTTAGATTTTTTTTAAAGTATACGTTCCTACAGAAAAGAATCCAGCAATTCCACGTAATAGGCTGAAGGTTTGCCAGGCTCTCCTTTAGAACATATGTACAAAAGCATGCAACATACATAAAAGCATATATGTTCATTTGAGGGTTGACTTGATTTTTTTATGTCACAAAGATGAAATCTTACTATTTATGCTATACAGCAACTCACTTCTCTCACTTTACAGCAGACCATTAACATCCCATTCCTGTTTATAGCTGCACAGAACTGAACAATGTAGGAGTCCCATAATGATTATATAACAAGCCCCTTACTGAGTCATTTTCACATTTTTTGCTCTTATAAACAGTGCTACAACAAACATCTTTGTGCATGTATGTATTTCTACAGTGAAAGAATCCCTAGTTCAATGAATACGCACTTTTTCATAGAGAGTCAAACAGCCATCCAAAAGCTGTACAACTTAAACTTACACTCTTACCAACAGTGGTCCTATTCCCATACTCTCATTCTGTTTTTTTGTTGGTTTGGTTTTGGATTATGCTCTCTCCTGGATCTACCTTTCTGGCCAGCCATTCTCTCTTTCTTTACATGACCCCTCCTACATACAGGTAGTTCCTGTCTAGCCTCCTCTTATCACACTCTGCCATCTCTCATAAGTGAAGACAGTCACTCTCAAGCTGCTTCTGTGTTGTCATTCCAAAATTTGATTTTTCCAGCTGAGTTTGCTTCTTAGCAAGAGGCCCACATTTGCAAATGCCCTCCGAGTTCTGCCATAATGGCATTCCACAGACACTCTTAAATAATCCCAAACCAAATCAAAATGTTCTTCCCCCATGTCCTGGTTTTCTCAACACAGTCCCAGGATACATCTGTTGCCCTGGTGCAAGTATTAAGAGCATGCCCTTTCTATTACGACTTACATTCTAAAACGTATGTGAAATCAGAATCAGCACATTAAAATATCAAATACCTCTTAGCTTTCAGTACTACTGAATGTTTCATATTATTTTATTTTGGTAATAGGTAACTATCATCTAATCCATAGTTCACAAGTCTTAAATGCAAATCAAGGTCAGGCATATATTAACATACATTTTTAAATAACCTTCCTAATTACCTATCCATTATTTTTATCACTTTCCATTCAGTCAATATTTATGATCTATTCTCTACATATGCTTCTTTGTAGGTAAAAGTGCCACACAGAAATATAAAATATTAAATCAATTAGGTTGGTGAGAATTACATCCACAGAAAAAGACACAGAGAACTATAAACACATTATAATAATGTTACAATAAATAGTCAAATACTCCATGAGTATTAGATAAACTCACTTGAGTTTTATGTCTGGTAATGGCTAATCTTACTAAGTATTTACTCTTATATTTAGTAAAAATGTATGAGTTAATTTCTAGATAAATACTGTTGCAATCTACATAATATATTCTTGGAAAATAACTAGAAATAACATCAGATTATTAAAAAGAAAAAAAAAAAAAAACAAGACAGACTGGCCTTTAGTAAAACTCTGAATAGAACACTTTATGAAATAACATAGGTATAAACATTAGGTTGAGCATTAATTACAACTTTCCTTTATGTTTTACTTTTCAACATAGTCCCAAACATATATTTAAGAGTTATAGGCCAGGCACAGTGGCTTACACCTGTAATCCCAGCACTTTGGGAGGCCAAGGCAGATGGATCACTTGAAGCTATAAATTCGAAACCAGCCTGACCAACATGGTAAAACCCCATTTCTACTAAAATTACACTAGCTGAGCATGGTGGCACATGCCTATAATCCCAGCTACTCAGGAGGCTGAGGCAAGAGAATCACTTGAACCTGGGAGGCGGAGGTTGCAGTGAGCCCAGATCAAGCCACTGCACTCCAGCCTAGGTGCCATGACTGTCTCAAAAAAAAAAAGAGTGATAACTGCTAAGATTTAAAGTATTATTTCATGAAATAAATTACAAGCATTATAAAAATACATTAGATTAAAAAAAAATACAACTTTCAGTACCAAATTCACATTTACAAGAACAGAGAACAGAGGCACCAGGCTCCTGTGGGCATCACAGCGAACCATTCTGACATTAGTCATCAATCGAAGGTCGGGCCTGGAGGTTTTAGTTTTTGGAAGTGTGCAGCCGTCTCATGGATGTAGGATGTAAAATAAGCCTTAAACCAACTTCAGACAGAGAGCAAGACCTCTTAGATAGCAAATGCTTTAAATATTTTTAAGGACATTTTCATTTCTGTTTCAAAACTCACTAGAGATCTCAGACTGCATAGATCAAATTATTAAATTCCAATAGAGTGATACCTTGAAAAGGCAAAGCAGAGTTAAGAAGAGGAATTTCTCATTTGGAAAAGTGTTACAGATTTAAAAAACAAAGAGAGTTTTGTGGAACAAAGAGCTCAGGGACTCAGGGCCTCAATGGGATGTTTAAAATGAGGCCTCTAGTGTATTTTGAACTGATGATATACGATAAAATAAATTTGGAGATCCAGCCAAATGTATTGGAAGTAATCTTAAGGATAACTCAAAACCACAACTGGAATCGATGTCCTAAGAATTCAAAATATTAACCAGACAGATATTTGTATGACTAAAATAATGTATACAAATTCAAAATGTCATTTTGCCCTTTATTATTATTGGTACATGTTTTCTCTATTATATTGCCAATAAATGAAAATATTTTAAAATAAAATTACACACTTATTTCAGAAAAAGTATATATATGAAAAATAATGTTTCAAAAAATTAAATTGAGTGCCATCTGCCAGTCTGAACATCAGAGGTAGCATTACTGATCCAGGAACTGTCTGCCTAAAAGCCAATAACTGCTCTCTAAAAAATGCCAGAAGTCTCCAGTTAAAAATATACACTCGGCTGGGTGCAGTGGCTCACACCTGTAATCCCAGCACTTTGAGAGGCTGAGGCGGGTAGATCACAAAGTCAGGAAATCGAGACCATCCTGGCTAATACAGTGAAACCCCGTCTCTACTGAAAATACAAAAAATTAGCTGGGCGTGGTGGTGTGCGCCTGTAGTCCCAACTGGTTGGGAGGCTGAGGCAGGAGAATCACTCAAACCCAGGAGGCAGAGGTTGCAGTGAGCCAAGATCGCACCACTGTATTCCAGCCTGGGCAACAGAGTGAGATGTCTCAAAAAAAAAAAAAAAAAAAAAAAAAATATACACACACACACACACGCACGCACAGGCACTCAAACATTGTATAATACATTGGCTAAAACAAAAGTCAAAAGAGGCTACGTCTCAAAAAAAAAAATATATATATATGTACACATACACATATATATGTGCAAACACTGTATAATACATTGACTAAAACAAAAAACAAAAGCCAGTTTCAAGAATGTTTGACCTACACAACACAGGGTGGTTTCTTGTGTTTTCTTCTGAAGGGATTAGAGGTGAGTGAGACTGTCATACAGACAAATGCTGAACATACATTCTGGGGTTTAAATTTAATTCAAAGAGCAAATAGTTGGGCTGCAGGAAACAACAACTGAGTACAAAGGAAGATCCGGGCTAACTTCTAACGTTTACATCATCTGATTAATTCCAACAATAAAATCTAAACACTGATCAGCCCCTCCAATCTTCAGAGCAAGATGACTCTACAGTGAAAAATATGAGAGCCCTATCAGCTGACTCTGGTATGTTTAAACGATTATAATGTAAAGCATGTTCATTCTCGTAAGTGAAAGGAAATGACTGCCAAATGCTTCCTTTACAATCTCTCCAGAATAGGGCAGATCCTTTAATGTGAGATTTTCCTGACATTCCAATTGTGGCAGACACTGAACAAACAGAGATGCATTAAAAGCCAACCTGGTTCTATTATCTTTTATTGAAGGCCTAGCAAAGATCAGACATGAGCCCTGTGCTATTTACATTTTTTGGTGCATTAATCACTTTTATACTCAAGGGCTTTAGAAAAATTCAATAGATTTTTTTAAATTAAAAAAAAAAAAAAAAAAAAACCAGGATGTAACCATAGCTATATTGGTCTTTTTCTCAGGAAGGTCAGAAAAGCTTTAAAAACAGGAAGTCTGTGCTATAAGGTTGAGAAATGTTTGTTTTAACAGCCTAAGGCGTCACGGGTGCAGTCTGCAGTCAGCTGCTATGGAGGAACTACAGTTTATTCTTTCCAGCCAAGGATTAATGTCCCTAGAGAAAAGGCCAAAAAGGTAGCCATATAACTAGAAAAGCACATTATCCTAAAACAAGACTTGTTATAAAATCTGAATCATAAATCTTGAAAGATACCTTTCAACATTAAATAGGAACTAATTTAGTAACTGAAGGAGGAACAGTTTGTCTTTTGTGATAATTTATAAAGGCTAAGAAAAAAACCATAGTAACCAACGCTAAGACAACCTCCTAGAAACAATTAGCAATGGGTTAAGAATTGATGCTTGCCATTTTGTACATGTTTCCTATTGATTACCTCCATTTTAATCACGATACTAATATTAATTATTAAAATCAAACATAAAAATCACACTTTCTTGAATGCAAATTCTTGCCAAAAAGGACAGATTAACTTTAAAAAAAATTGTATCCCTTACAAAATGGTTGGTTTCTGCTTTTAAGGAAAAAAAAAATTTTTTTTTTCTTTCTTTTTTTTTGAGACAGAGTTTCGCTCTTATTACCCAGGCTGGAGTGCAATGGCGCGATCTCGGCTCACCGCAGCCTCCGCCTCCTGGGTTCAGGCAATTCTCCTGCTTCAGCCTCCTGAGTAGCTGGGATTACAGGCACGCGCCACCATGCCCAGCTAATTTTTTGTACTTTTAGTAGAGACGGGGTTTCACCATGTTGACCAGGATGGTCTCGATCTCTTGATCTCGTGATCCACCCGCCTCGGCCTCCCAAAGTGCTGGGATTACAGGCGTGAGCCACCGCGCCCGGCTAAGAAAAAATTTTTTTAATAATTAAAAACTTTGGCCTGGCATGGTATCTCATGCCTGTAATAGCACTTGGGGAGGCTGAAGCGGACAGATCACCTGAGGTCAGGAGTTTGAGACCAGCCTGGCCAACATGATAAAACCCCGTCTCTACTAAAAACACAAAAATTATCCAGGCATGGTGGTGGGCACCTGTAGTCCCAGCTACTCGGGAGGCTGAGGCAGGAGAATCACTTAAATCTGAGTGGCAGAGGCTGCAGTGAGCCAAGATTGTGCCACTGTACTCCAGCCTGGACAACAAGAATGAAACTCCATCTCAAAAATAATAATAATAATTACAAACTTCAACTACAGTGCTCAACATTCACAACATATCTAACATTAAAGGTATTTTATTTCAAAAATTTTGATTTGCTGATTCCATTCTTTATACTTAGCTTACACAGGCAATCAAAATGAGGCTTTTTCATTGTGGACACCACTTTAAATAGAATTAAATGTTATGAAAACTTTAATCCAAAAAATTAATATTAAAATGCTAATATCAAATATTACATATTAAATATTAAAATACACATATCACATGAATTTAAAATTCATTTGGCTTTTAAAGGGTAGTGACTGGAAAAATCCTATCATAATAAAGTGCTTTAAAATACAAACATAAATGGCTATTACCACAAAGTTTGCCATTCACCCGAAGAAGTGATTTTTCTATTTGATACTTACAGCTACCTTTAAATTTTTAAATATTTATTTTCCAATATCCCTAGAGAGGATTGAACTATTGCCATTAACAGATGGGAGTAAAATGAAATTCTCTCAACTTTATTTTTTCCCTTATGGTTCAGAAGACATCACTCTAATAACTTAATCTTTCCAAGGGCATCACCCAAATAACAGCTCATCCTAAAAGACCCATGCTGGCTTTCCGTTTAGTGTACACTGTATTATGCCCAGCTTCTTTTCGAAAATTAAAAGCCAATAAAGTAATGCCTTCAAAATCTGGAGGAAAATAGCCTCCAACCTACAATTTTTTTTTTTTTTTTTATCGGTTTGAGAGACAGAGTCTCAATTTGTCGCCAGGCTGGAGTCCAGTGGCATGATCTCAGCTCACTGCAACCTCCACCTCCCAGGTTCAAGCAATTCTCCCACCTCAGTTTCCTGAGTAGCTAGGACTACAGGTGCACACCACGACACCCAGCTAATTTTTGTTGGATTTTTAGTAGAGACGAGGTTTCACCATGTTGGCCAGGATGGTCTCGATCTCTTGACCTCGTGATCCACCCGCCTCAGCCTCCCAAAGTGCTGGGATTGCAGGCGTGAGCCACCGCACCCAGCCAACTTACAATTCTATACCTGGCCAAACTGTGAGATAATCAAAGATGAATATAAAACAGACATTTTCAGAGACACAGAGCCTCAAAACATTTACTTCCCATGCACCCTTCTCGGAAAATACTTCACAAATGAAGAGGGAACCAACCAAGAACCCATGAAAAATGATCTCAAGAGTGACATGAAAGGGAAGACTCCTTTCAACAACTCAGTGGCAGACCTAGACACCAAAATGAGGCAAAGGGTTCCAGGAGAGCAGCACCAAGGGTGATATACAGATTAATGTTTTCCATTACATTGAGAGGAGTCTAAATAGGTCTGTTGGAAAATGTAAGGGTGACTTAGAGAGAGGGCTATACAAAACAAAAGGAAGAATCAAAAGATACAATCATTAATTCCAGGAAAGAAACAAGTTATACAAGAAATGGAATTAAATCATACCACAATATTTGTTTCAAACCTGTAACAACATATACATGCCTATAATAATAAACATTCAATACTAATTTAACCACAAATGGTGATATTACCACAATGGGAAGGAAAAGGAGGAGGAAAAGAAAGTAGAAGATATAAAAGGCGAAGGCCTGGAAAGGTGGCTAACATCTGTAATCCCAGCACTTTGGGAAGCCACAGCAGGCAGACTGCTTGAGCTCAAGAGTTCATGACCAGCCTGGAAAACATGGCAAAACCTCATCTCTACAAAAAAATACAAAAATTAGCCAGGTGTAGTGCTGCATCCCTTAACTTCCAGCTACTGAGAAGGCTGAGGCTAGAGGACTGCTTTGGCCCAGAACATAGAGGCTGCAGTAAGCCATGATCATGTCACTGGATTCCAGGCTGGGTGACGAAGTAAGACCTGTGGCAGGGGGTGGAATATAAAAGGCTAAATCCTCATTATTCATTGGATAAACTCGGCAAGTGATGTCTAACATAGAAAATAAAAACAGGCCAGACACAGTGGCTCACACCTGTGGTCCCAGCTACTCAGGAGACTGGGGCAGGATGATCCTTACAGCCATGGAGGTTGAAGCTACAGTGAACTGTGATCAAGCCACTGCGCTCCTTCCTGGTAACAGAGTAAGGCCCTATCTAAAAAAAAAAAAAAAGACAAAAGACAAAAGAAACGATAAAGAAGCCAGGCATGGTGGCTTATGCCTATAATTCTAACACTTTGGGAAGCCAAGGTGGCAGGATCACTTAAGCTCAGGAGTTTAAGTCCGGCCTAGGCAACACTACAAGATCTCATCTCTACAAAAAAAAAAAAAAAAATTAAAAATTAGCCAAGTGTTGGGGCACACACCTGGGGTCTCAGCTATTTGGGAGGGTGAAGGACTACTTCAGCCTGTGAGGTCAAGGCTGCAGTGACCCAAGACTGCACCACTGCACTCCAGCCTGGGCAAAGAGCAAGACACTGTCTCAAAAAATGAAAATAAAAAATAAAAACATAAGCATGTCCTTTAGCAGTAGTGAGATAAGTGACCAAAAAAAACTGTTTTAAAGTTAAAACAGTTTACTTCTGAGAAATGGAACTCAAGGATGAGAGGGTTAGAACTGCTAAAATAAACAAACAAAAAAAATAAAGAGACAGTTCACCACCATTTAAGTCCATGCACATATATCATGTAGAAAAAAACATATGAAATTAAAAATTAACAAAAATATTCCCAGAAGATCTTAGCTACCTTTTTAAAAAAAATTCACCAACCTATGTACTTTGATCACCTGGTTAAGAGATTAATAAAATTTCAGAATGAAAAACAAGAAAAGAGGCGGCGGGGGTGGGGGGACCTAGCCAAAGAAGCAATCATCTTTTTAAGACATAGGTGTCAGATTAAAATTTATTTTTGTTCAGGGGGCAGGTTGTACTACCTTTTGCAACCTGCTAGTAAGACTCCTGAAATTTGGTCCCTCAATAATAATAATCTTATACAAAAAAAGAAAGGAAAAACACACACAATCACAATTTTAAAAAATAATTAAACAACTCAATCACTATGATTTTAGTATGAATAAATGAGAAATATATCACTAATTAAAGTAACAGCTTTTAAAAGATAGAAGCAGTAGGCAAAAGTATAAATATATCATCCAGCTTCAAAGAACTTAACATGAATTTTTTAAATCATTTTTAGCATTTTACCTATTTGTTTATTCATAGCTATGTTTCATAGTCAGCTAATGGTTTTTCAAAAAGACAGTAAGAATAAGATGGATACGAGAAAGAAAAATCAAGGATGTTCTAAACTGCAAGTTAATCATTAGGTCAACAGTGGTAGTTTTCAGTATCTCTCAAACACAATAATGCCTTGTCATTGACTGAAATACTGCTGAATTTTAATGCCATTGTTTTGTCAATAAAAAGTACTTATGTACACTTCACAGGTTCATTAATAATCCTCTAAGAAGACCTAAATTAAGCAAGCAGTTTCTCATGAAACAAAATTTGCTTTAGTTATGGTTTGTTAGAACTAAATGTACCAAGTGGCAAATTAAGATGTGGAAACACACTTCAAAGGTTATGCTTTAAAAGTATTCAATGACTCAAACAGAGGTATCATTAGGCAGTAGCAAAATAAATACTGAGATTCCCATTTCATTTGCAATCTGCTGAGTTTCAAACGGATAATTTTACAGTGACCACCAACAGCTATTAGGATAAAACTCTAAAAGGAGATAGACATACATTCCCTAAATTTCATTAGAGGATTGGAAGGTAACCAGGACAGATCCCATTTTCAGCATTAAAAGTCATCAAAAGAGTCCAGCAATTCACATAGAAAATGCCATTGTGCTGTCTATATTGTGTGTATTTAATGTCCATGAGAATGCTGACATGTGCACTGCAAGTGGTGACTGAAGAGTCAATTAAGTAGAGGAAAAGGGCTTGCAGCAAAAATTTAAACAAAAAATAAATCCATTTACAGGAGAATAGTACAAGACAAGCTAGAAAAACTGTAATCAAAGCCTGTATTTCCAGTTTCAATAGTAAACACAGTTGTTAAGAGTGGTTAACACACAAGACCATAAGTGCATGCAATTTCAAGTAAGAAACATCTGTTTTACCAATAGTATCCCTGTTACGCGCTCCGTTTCTTTACTAAAGGAGATGTGAGAGTAACACTAAGAGCAAATAGTGTTTGAAAGAAGGTGAGCAGTCAATTTACCTTAGAAAACATTAGGGCTTTCACAGAAGTTCCTAAACTCATAAATTCTAAAGTTGTTATTCTAGGATTTGACAAGTTTTCTTTAAAAAACAGGGTCAGATAAGAATTTGGCCTTTCTTCCTATTGGTTGTTAGTCCCAACCAGCTGAAGTAGTGTGCCTGTTTCGACACCAAAGAGTGGCAAAATGAAGAAAATCAAGCAAATTACACAGCAAAGGCAGAAATGCCTTCTATTTCATGAGAAAGAGAAATGGTGCAAGCCAATGGATCACCCACCTCAACACATTGGACAGCTGAATTTTTTTGTTTAGTTCTGCGAATAAAGCTGTGGTTGAATTTTATCAATGGTGAAGTTTAGTCCTACATATTTTGCTGGGTTATTTTAAATGCTGGGTGACTCTCTTCATCTGGTGCTCTAAAAGCAGGCAGCAACATTTCATCCTTAGCTCCGACTGAGCTTCAGGCCTTCAGCAAAGTTAGCCTAATGGTGAAGGTCTCTGGCTCTGGAGTCAGATGGCCAGGGCTCTCCTGAGCCTGGGTATTTTCTCATTGGGTAACCAATTTTCTCACTGGGTAGCCTCGGGCAAGTCTCCATATGCTCATCTATACAATGTGATTAATAACAGTACCCACTGCACAAGGTTATCATGGAGATGAAATAGTTCAAGCAAGGCCTTGGATGGGGTGCCCAGCACACAGGAAATGCTCAATGAAGGCCAGACACCATTAGCAGTGTCATCTAGGACTCTGTCATCGACCTATTGTAAAAACCTGACTAAAACAATTAAGGCAGGGCCTAAATCACCCCAACAGTGAGGTTAGTAATTCATTATTTGTCTGTGAAGTACATCATCCCGTTAAAAAACGAAAAAAAAAGGCAGGGGGCAGGAGGCAGCAAAATCGGCATTTTGCTTTTCATCCTTGCCACTATCACTGCTGCATTATTTATGTGAACTGGGAAGGAGTGTTTCTGGACAGATGCTCAGCTGGGTCCTGCAAGCACAGCATCCATCACTAAAGGTAGTGCCTGTCTCAGCAACAAGCCCCTTTCCTGTCTCCTCTCTCCCCTTTACCAGTCACCACTAGGGTGAGCGCAGTGGATCCACACAGCAGCTGAGCAACGTCAAAACGTTATTGTCCAAGCACTCTGTCTGATGGTTTTGATAAAATAAAGTAATCCATCCCTAAATGATTCATTTTGTTCCAAATTAGCATCCTTAAGGTATTATTAAATATTCAAAGGGGCCCAATGTGTATTAGAAACAAAAGAGGGGTGAGGAACATTGATACACTTCCAATAGGCACCCTACTATAAATTTACTAAAGCAGGAATCATGAAATGATTGAAATAACACCAAATTATACAACAGAAAGGTAGAGGAACAAATGGCGGAGACTTCCCATCTGCTTAATTCGACTTAGATAGATGTCTATCAAAGACAAGGTTTCTACAGAGTCACAGGCACACTGTATTCAAATAATTTTTTTCATTTCCATTTTCTCTAGACAAGCAAAAATAGGCCTACCAACAATTAATGGGTTAAAAACTGTCACATTTTCAAAACATTTAAATTATTTAAATGCTTATGTGTCCACCACCACCCCCAGAGAATTAATCACCTCCTTATTACTGTCACCTCTCTACCTTCCATATAATTCTACTACTGCATTTCTCACAGTCTTAAAATTATTTTCATATAAATTGGTCTTTGCTGCTATATGTAGCAACTCAGGACATGGAGCATGTTTTATTCATATGTGTATTCCCAAATCTTCCTAAATAATTTCCTCACTCATTAAAGGAACTTACAAGTCCTACTATGTGCCAGATGCTTTCTTCATTCAACAAAAATATACAGAACAAGCACTTAGAATATATCTATGAACAAAGTAGAAAGACACTCCTGACCTCAAGAGGTTTACATTCTGCAAGGAGAAACAAACAATAACCAACAGATTTTTTTTATTCTTTAAATTTCACACGATATTCAAAGTGAGAAAGTGCTAAGGAAAAAGTAAAGCAAGAAAGAAGGGTTAGGCATATGCAGACGGTAAGTACCAGCTGCAATATTAAAATGGAGTAGGACTCAGTGAGAAACAAACGCTTTAGGGAGGTGAGGAAGTTAACCAAGAGCAGAAAATGAACATCTGGGGAACGACATTCTAGGCAGAAGGAGACATGGCGGCAAAAGCTTGTTTAAGAAACAGATGAGGCCTGGCGTGGTGGCACAAGACTACGGTCCCAGTTGAGTCAGGAGGATCACTTGAAGCCAGGAGTTTAAAACCAGCACAAGCAACATGGAGAGGCCTCATCTCTATAAAAAATTTAAAAATTAGCTGGGCATTGGTGGCACATGCCTGTAGTTCCAGATACTTGGGAGGCTGAGGTGGGAGGATCACTTGAACCCAGGAAGTTAAGACTACAGTGACCTATGAGTGCCACTGCATTCCAGCCTGAAAGACAGAGTAAGACCCAAAGAAAGCAAAGAGAGAGAGCATGTGCACCCAAGAGAGAGCGAGAGCAGCAGGGCTAGAACACAACTGAGGGTGGAGGGTGCTATCAACAGATGAGTCAAAGGTTAGGGTAGACCGCATAGGCCATGCAGAGGTGTTCTTATAATTGTGTATCCCCAAGAGTAGGCAAGAAGCACAGATCCTAAAATACATTACTTGTGCATAAAGCACAACTAGGCTCTCCAAAAATTAAAAACCTGGCCAGGTGAAGCTGCTCCTGCCTATAATCCCAACACTTTGGGAGGCTGAGGAGGGTAAATTACTTGGGGTCAAGAGTTTAGACCAGCCTGGCCAACATGGTGTAACCCCATCTCTACCAAAATTACAAAAATTAGCCGAACATAGTGGTGCACGCATGTAATCCCAGCTACTCAGGAGGCTGAGGCAAGAGAACTGCTTGAATCCAGGAGGTCAAGGTTGCAGTGAGCTGAGATCATGCCACTGCACTCCAGCCTGGGCAACAGAGCAAGACTCCATCTCCAAAAAGAAAAAAAGAAAGGAAACACCAAAAGTTGTTTTAGTGTTCCTCATGCACCCCATAAGTCATCTTACACATCTTATTCCTGGGGGAAGAAGCAACCCACCTTGAAGACACTACCCTATGCTGGTAAAACTTGGAAAGTTAGAACTGCATTCCTCAGCAACTGGAAGCACTACAGATGTCTGCTTCCCTAAATCCCTCAACACAGCCTGGGACTTCCCTGCAGGACTGAACACAAGATCCCAGGAAATGGAAGAGTTGAACTGGAAGAGAGTTTTTGTATTTCACCACTCAAGAGATTCTTTTTTTTTTTTTGAGACTGAGTTGCCCAGTCACTCTGTTGCCCAGGCTGGAGTGCAGTGACCCAATCTTAGCTCACTGCAACCTGTCTCCTGGGTTCAAGCAAATATCCTGCCTCAGCCTCCTGAGTAGTTGAGATTACAAGTGCCCGCCACCACACACAGCTAATTCTTTTTGTATTTTTAGTAGAGAAAAGGTTTCACCATATTCGTCAGGCTGGTCTCACGTTCCTGACCTCAGGTGATCTGCCTGCCTCGGCCTCCCAAATTGCTGGGACTACAGGCATGAGCCACCACGCCCGGCAAGAGATTCTTAAATCCTCTTCTGGTGAGAAGTGAGGCACCTGACCACGACCAGTGGGATTTGATGACTTGATCTCACACCTGCTTTCTCTCTGCTGGAAGGATTGCTGGCCTCTATTAGCAATTTTTATTACTAGGCCGGGAGTGGCAGCTCATGCCTGTAATCTCAGTACTTTAGGAGGCTGAAGCACGTAAATCACCTGAGATCAGGAGCTCGAGACCAACTAAAATACAAAAACTAGCCCTGCATGATGTCAGGTGCCTGTAATCCAAGCTAATCGGGAAGCTAAGGCTGGAGAATGGCTTGAACCAGGGAGACAGAGGCTGCAGTGAGCTGAGATCGTGTCATGCATTCCAGCCAGGGCAACAAGAACAAAACTCCATTTCTCCAAAACAAAATTTTAAAAAAGAAATTTTAATTATTATCTGGCAAATATGTTCTCCTTTCTGACTGCTAAATATGTGAGATGGGTCCCTCAGTGCTAGCTAATCTCAAAACTCAAAACTAAATAATCTTAATAACATAAACTCTTATCTCTGTCTTGATAGCAGTAACAGGGAGCTGAATGGTCACCTACCAGCATATCTCATTTCATTTCATTTGCTTTGCTACACTTTGCAGATACTGCTTTTTCTCCCCCAGCAAATTGAAGGCTTTGGCAACCCGACATCAGGGAAGTCTACTGGTGCTTTTTGTTCTTTGTTTCTCCTCTCTTCAGCCCTTTTCCTGTCTATAAAGCCAACCTCCTCTGCTGGACTCATTGGAAGGCTTACATTTATTCTACTTTATGGAATAAAGTATTGCCCAATTATAGAACCACAAATAAAGCCAACTGAAATCTTTAAACTATATTTGTTGTAATTTAGTCTTTTGACAGAGACACAACTCAATCCACAGCACAGGTCTTCGTGGCTCAACCTTTGCTAACCTAGTCCCCCATTCACCTTCCTCTTGGCTATCAAATCTAATGTTTCTGAAACAATTCTGGTAACATCCCTTTCCTACTTAAAACTCACATTAGCTTTTTCATTAAAACTATAATGACAGTGATACTAATATTTATTGAGTGCTAACTGTACACCAGGTACTGCTGTATTATACATCTATGACAATATTCCTACAGGATAGGTACTATTACTACTCCATGTTTATAAGTGACCAAACCAAGAGACAAAGGTGTTAAGTAACATCTGTTCAATAAAGCCATAGAGTTGGCCTTCTTATCCCTGGGTTCCACATCTGTGGTTTCAACCAACCATGGCGCCGGGCGCGGTGGCTCACGCCTGTAATCCCAGCACTTTGGGAGGCCGAGGCAGGTGGATCACGAGGTCAAGAGATCGAGACCATCCTGGTCAACACGGTGAAGCCCCGTCTCTACTAAAAATACAAAAAATTAACTGGGCATGGTGGCCGCGTGCCTGTAATCCCAGCTACTCAGGAGGCTGAGGCAGGAGAATTGCCTGAACCCCGGAGGCGGAGGTTGTGGTGAGCCAAGATCGCACCATTGCACTCCAGCCTGGGTAACAAGAGCAAAACTCCGTCTCAAAAAAAAAAAAAAAGCAAACCAGTAATTCAACCAACCATGGACTGAAAATATTTGGGGGGACAAAAAAAAAAGGATGGTTGCTTCTGTAGTAAACATGTATAGACTTTGTCATTATTCCATAAACAATACAGTATAATAACTATTTACATGAATTTACATTGCATTAAATACTAAAAGTAATCTGGAGATGATGTATAGTGTTAGGGAGGAGATGGTCTAAAGTTTGTCAGAGGATGCACAGAGGTTACATGCAAATACAACGCCATGTTTTTAATTTATTTATTTATTTTTAATTTTTTTATTTATTTTTTGTGGGGGATGGAGTCTCACTCTGTCACCCAGGCTGAAGTGCAATGGTACAATCTTGGCTCACTGCAACCTCCATGTCCCAGGTTCATGTGATTCTCCTGCCTTAGCCTTCTGAGTAGCTGGGATTACAGATGTGTGCCACCACGCCCGGCTAATTTTTGTATTTTTAGTAGAGGCAGGGTTTCACCATGTTGGCCAGGCTGGTCTGGAACTCCTGACCTCAGGTGATCCACCTACCTCGGTCTCCCAAAGTGCTGGGATTACAGGTGTGAGCCGCTGTGCCCGGCCAACATCATGATATTTAAAGAACTTGAATGTGTGTGGATTTTGGTACCCGCCAGTGGTCCTGGAACCAATCCCACAAAATACTGACAGAGGACTATGTAGTTAGTTTCAGAACTTGCATTTAAACTCAGGATCTGTACCCCAAAATAAAAAGCTATTTGACATGAAAATTTAATTAATCAATCAACAGTCGTCCCTTTTTGACCCTCTACCTATCAAAAACTACTCACATCACAAACAATTTAGAACATTCATCAGAGAAAAGAGAGGGTATTCAGAAAGGAATGAGAGTCTCGAATGCAGTCTCTCTTACACAGCTATCAAATCCTGAATGCCTCACAAACATCAGATCAGCCATCCGTCACCAAAACGGGAGGGGGAGATGGAAAAGGAAACTGCAGAATGACAACAAAGAAGAGAATCTAACAACTCAGCAACAACATACCCTGAGGTTGGAAATAAGGAAAAATAAACAATTCAGTCAGAAAGGGCTTTTACCAAGAAGAGATTAGTAATTAGACTGAATGGCTGTGGCTCAATATAAAGTATACAAGTGCATTTTTTCCTCTCTAAACAGAACACAGGAGCAACCCCAGAAGTTATTCAAGAGGGCTTTAAAAAAGAAAACAAACTCTGAAACAAAAAGTATCTTTAAACGCTAATCATTGTTTTTTCCTAAAATCAGTATTAGAACACTACCTGACAAGGTCTTTAAAGGATTCACTGTTGATTAAGCCATTTTCATGGACTACTAAGTTTGAGTTCTTTTCATTCAGACTGTGCTGTGTTCACTGTGACTTAGGCAAGCTCAACATTAACAGTTCTTCAAACTAAGCAACTGCTTAAATGTTAGGTAGAAAAAAAAATGTCTGCTGTGAAATATATAGTATCCAAGTACTATTTAGTGCCAACAAAAGCTAACAAGCAAGCTATGTTTTTAAGTTTAAGCAGAAGAAAAATAACCACTACCTGTACAGAACTACAGTTCAGCTCTTTCAGTATTTCAGATACAAAGAAGGACTGAAACTAGAAACAACTTACATTCTAGCTCTGAATTACCATCATTACGTTGTACAAATCATTAGGTGGGGACAGAATATGCCAAAATAGAAATCATAAGCTGAAATAGCCTTGAATTCTTTCCCTTAAATGAAGCTCTTATATCAAACGAATCTACATAGTCTCTGTATTCCAGCATTATGTCAATCTGTAAATCAAAGATTTTGTTCCATAGCCCTTGGCAATTTTTGACTTCTAACATCTGAGAAAGAAAACTAGTTTTTATCTTTTACCACCCAAAGGTATACTATCCCTAGACTCTAAAGTCACTATTTAAAATGGTATCATTTATATCATCTAACATATTAAGAAATACATTCATTTTATTTTTGGTAGTAACAAAACAACCTGGGATATTTGCATAAAGCTGTCAACAAGAAACTACTTCTGCATGTATCCTTCTTTGGGTTTCTAGCTCAGAGGTTGGCAAAAATGGCCCATGGGGTAAACGCAGCCCACTGCCTGCTTTTGGTTTCTGTACTTGTAAATGGTTGAACAGTGAAGAATCAAAAAAATAAAATTATTGCATGACACATGAAAATTACATGAAATTCCAATTTCAGTGTCCATAAATAAAAGATTTTTTGGAAATGGCCATGCCTGTTGATTTACATATCACCTATGGCTGCTTTTGTATTGTAAAGGTAAAGTTCAATAACTGCAACAGAGACCTGATGACCCACAGAACCTAACATCTTTACTATCTGGTCCTTTTCAGAAAAAGCTTGCCCAATCCTGTTCCAGCTATTACAAGGGAGTTAAAAAAAACATGTAAGGAGCTATGGACAGCAACTTGACTGGAAAGCGTGTAATGGCTGAAAGGAAATGTCCTCTAGTAGGCAAATCTGGAGCAAGAAAGTAAATTCCTGCCAGCATTGATCAGATGACATCTCCATTTCATGAATTATTCCAGACATAAAACTGCCATTTAACAATAACAAGCAATCCTTTTAAGTAACACCCAAAGGCATAAATCCATATAAAATAAGATATTTTATAACGAGAACATGAGAAAATGTTTTCTCTAGAGCAAAAGAAGCTATTGCCATCAAAGTCAACAACAAAAACAAAAACAAAATCAAGATATTCAAACTGGGGAAATGGGTAAACTGGGGAAACCAAGTAAATTGGAATAAATTGGGAAAAACAATAACTAAAATTTGCTCCTAAGGACTAGGAGGGGTTATTGTACATACAGAAGTTTTCCCAAAGTACAAGAAATAAATTAAATGCCATATGTGCAGTGTTATACATTTAAATAATATTTCAACCTTAGATTAAGGAAAATTTATCCTGTATATTTCAAGATACCAAGAGATTTTGCCGATTTACATTCAGCCGATTTACATTCAAATAAAACAAAATGTGAGTAATACTATCTATACCAAAGTAATGCTCTGTCACTTGCCAGAATAAAGAAAATCTTTAGTAAGTTTGTTAATTTCAAGTTTGAGAACTAAGCAAATATCCCAAATCCTTTGTAAACTCAAGGATTTAGTTACTTTCTCTACATATTACATGGCTACTTAAAAATGTGACCTTCCGGCAGGGCACGGTGTCTCACGCTTGTAATCCCAGCGCTTTGGGAGGCTGAGGCGGGCAGATCACGAGGTCAGGAGTTAAGAGACCAGCCTGGCCAACACAGTGACACCTCATCTCTGCTAAAAAATACAAAAATTAGCTGGGTGTGGTGGCAGACACCTGTAATCCCAGCTACTCAGAAGGATAAGACAGGAGAATCGCTTGAACCTGGGAGGCAGAGGTCGCAGTGGGCCGAAATCGCGCCACTGCACTCCAGCCTGGGTGACAGAGCTAGACTCCATCTCAAAACAAAAAAATTTTTCTTTTACCTCCTATTTCTAGATACTGTGTAAAAATAAAAATACTCAAGCTTCTTTTCCAGAAACTTACTAATTTTCTGTTTTTTTCTTTAAGAAAACTCCTTTGGTTTACACACCAATTCTGTATAGATTAAAAATACACAACTTCAGGCGAAAGTTCTGATGAGGAGTGCATATTACGTAAACACGAATACTTACTTCATATTACTCTTTGTGATTAGGATGAAAAGAAACATGGATGTACAAGTGATGCCAGATTAAACCTAATACTCAATACCAATAGTCAAAGCCAATACATGATGCTGATTCCTGTCTCACAAGTGCACATTAGTTTTAACATTACTGAAAGATGTGGGAAATTCTATCATACTTTCTTTTTTTTGAAGACAGAGTTTTGCTCTTGTTGCCCAGGCTGGAGTGCAATGGGCAATGGCACGATCTCAGCTCACCGCAACCTCTGCCTCCCGGATTCAAGCGATTCTCCTGCCTCAGCCTCCTGAGTAGCTGAGATTACAGGTGCTCATCACCATGCCTGGCGAATTTTGTATTTTTAGTAGAGACGAGGTTTCTCCATGCTGGTCAGACTGGTCTCAAACTCCTGACCTCAGATGATCCACCCACCTCAGCCTCCCAAAATGCTGGGATTATAGCTGTGAGCCACTGTGGCCAGCCTCTACCATATTTTCTAAAACTCCTAATTTATTTCCAAAGGAAAAATAGTTGTAACTACATCAAAATAACTATTTTGGCCAGATGCAGTGCCTCATGCCTGTAACCCTAGCACTTTGGGAGGCCAAGGTGGGTGGGTCACTTGAGGTCCAGAGCTCAAGATCTGCCTGGCCAACATGGTAAAACCCCATCTCTACTAAAAATACAAAAATTATCCGGGCATGCTGGTGCTCGCCTATAGTCCCAACTACTCAGGAGACTGAGGCAGGAGAACTGCTTGAACCCAAGAGGCAAAGGTTGCAGTGAGCCGAGATTGTGCTGCTGCACTTCAGCCTGGGAAACAGAGTGAGATTTTGTCTCAAAAAAAAAAAAAAAAAATGCAATTAATAGTTTAAAATTTTAAATCTAAATTTCTAGGAGATTCATTAGTTTGCCCTTGGTAATCCCCACTTTTTGCCTTGTAGAGCCTCCTTAGGCTTCAAAACAGTTCTTTACAAACCATATTTAATAACTTACGTGTCAAATGAGTCAATAACATACAGATTAGATTTCCCTGAAAATATACAGAAGGTTAAAAATTAGAAGAGAAAGTGATAGGCATAATAGGCTCTGGGTTTTGCTGAATGCAAATGTTCTAAAGTTCTGAAAGGTTCTACATTAACACAGACATTCACAAATCAGGCATCTGATTTCAACTGTTTTAAAAAGTTGTTTAAAAAAAGTCAAAATAAGTCAAACTCTTCCCATTTGTTTGAATTTAATAGAGGGTACATTTACTTCCTACCCAAAAAGATTTGAAAACAAAACATATACCCTTTCCTTTCACTTAATGTTCCACAAATGTCTGAAAAGCAAACTCAATTCAATTTAGTTGAATCAATAAGGGAATTCCAGTTTTTCTAAGACAGTTTGTTTTAAACCAAGCAGATACTCCCTAGGGCCAAATAATTATGATATATTAGCTACTCTTTCTAGGCCAAACTAGAGCTCTTCTTTCCAAAACTCACATTTCTACCAAACCAGAACACTGTGTGGTGGGAAAAGAGTTCAGAACACCTGGAATACTTTTCCAAAATAAAATTTAACTTTCCACTGCCAGGAGAAGCATGAACACACTGACTTACACTGCCCTCTAGAGTCTCCTTCTAATATTTTTTAGCCTGAAATAATTAAACTCTTAATCATAAGACTCTTCTAATTACTCAAGCTTTAAGTATTCTAATACTGTAAACTGATTTTTTAAATTTGTTTGTTGTTGTTGTTGCTGTTGTTTTGGGTTGGTTTTTGTTTTTGGGTTTTGTTTTTTGGTTTTTGAGACAGAGTCTTGCTCTATTGCCCAGGCTAGAGTGCAGTGGGGCAACCTCAGCTCACTGCAACCTCCACCTCCTGAGTTCAAGCAATTCCCCTGCTTCTGCCTCCCAAGTAGCTGGAATCACAGGCGCACACCACCACGCCCAGCTAATTTTTGTACTTTTAGTACAGATGGGGTTTCACCATGTTGGCCAGGCTGGTCTCAAACTCCCGACCTCAGGTCTGGAGTTTGAGACCTCCATCTGCCTCCGCCTCCCAAGGTGCTAGGATTACAGGTGTAAGCTACCGTGCCCCGCCAACTGACCTTTTTTCAATGGATTAGTAGTCATTCTTAAAACGTATGATATTTCAATTACCCACTGTTCATAAAGGTCAGCAGTCCTTCCCCAAAGGACAGGATGCACCCCAAACAGAATTTTCTTAATTTGTTTATTTTTAAAAAGTTTTAAATAACTCAAACTGCAAAGGTTTCTAAAACAAAGACCAGACATAGCATGTATTAATTAACCCATGCGGCCCAGAGTTTTGTCTAGCAAAACCTCAAGTTCGCACATTTGACTACATGCACACAAACCTCAGCTAACATGGCCAATGCTCCCCAGAGGCTACTTCTGCAGCTATGCATCTGCCTTCTCAGCTCCTGGCAGTTCCTGCCTTTTCTCTTGCCAGACAATCAGAGCTCGGAAGGGATATTAAGGTGCTAATGAGAAGCCATGACAACCAAGACCTGTGGTAGTTGCAAAGCACAAATACCAATATCCACTTTTACTGAGCATGCATCCAATAAGCAATATGCTAAGGACTCCAAGTAAATTAAAATCATCCCTCTAACCTAATAACTCCATAGGCACCTGTAACATACCATAACTTGAGACTTTCTATTATTCCTTATACTTAAGAACTTATTAAAAGACATGCTTTACTATGTAACACTGATAGTATAGCTTGCCTCAGCTGTTACAGTAACTAGAGAAGTAGGGTTATTTTCTTGGTTGTTTTAATCTGGAGTCGTAAGAGGCCACTTAAAAAAAAAAAACAACCCTATTCAAACCATGTTTAGAGGAAAAAAAGTCTATATTCTTTTTAATGGATTCGAAGTCATTATTAAAAGGTATAATATTTGAATTACCTACAGTTATTCAAAGTCAGCAGTATTTCCTCAAAGAACAGGAATGCACCCAAAATGGAATATTCTCTAGGCATCTGTGGTATACCATAACATCAAAAAGCATCCCTCAAAAAAGTAAATAAAACTAAGATGCTATTGTTCCACACCCAGATATCTGTTATTACTTCTGAAAACAATCTAAGTAATCTTGGGGATCCCATCCAGCAGATAAAAATGATGGCATCCTTTGGGGCATAAACAGGGTCTAGCAAACTAGGGCCAAGAGACTATACCTGTTTTTGAAAATAAAGTTTTATTAGAACACAGCTGCATCTGTTTATATATATATATATATATATTTTTTTTTTTTCCTATGATTGTTTGTTTTCCCACTACAATGGCAGAGTTCCACGCTTGAAACAGATACCACACAACCTGAAAGGACTAAATATCTGGCCCTTTACAGAAAAAGACTGTCAATAGCAAACATCCCCAGCCTTCTCCGGATCACAACTTAGAAGAATGTCATGTGTATGAGGCTAAGGGGTGGGGGCGGGCTTGAGATGGTTAAAGAGGATTACGGCTGCTATCCACACTATACTACATATTAAGAAAATGAAATTATGGGAACTCATAGGAAGAAATAATGACAGATGCAGCTGATTCATCCCATATGATGGTTCACATCAGCCTTTCCCAAAGACTGAATGAAGAGCTCCAAGGTTTTCTTTCAGGCATTTAAAAAATCCTGTGTAAGGGATGGCAGGAGAAAATATAATTTTTGACATAACATACTATTTCACTCACTTCAGTGTTACACTGAAGCTCACACCTGAGGTAGGCTGATATTTCTTTCAAAGAGATTTCAAGTGAGTTTCCAAATAGCTATGATAATGTGTATGAATACAACCAGATCCCAGAATGAACCTGAGGTAAATATCAAAGATTGAAATCAGTGAACCATCAAAATAAAGACACTTGTCAAAACATATAATATACAATATGAAATACAATGAATATAATGAATCCCTTTGAAGGTCACTATATGTAGATACAAAAATACAGCTTGAAGATGAGACCCAGATTCTAGTCTGGGTTTCTACTCTAATTGTAACTTAGAAAAGTTATTTCCCCCATTTGTTTTTGGTTTTGTTTTTTTAACAGAGTCTTGCTCTGTCACCCAGGCTGGTATACAGTGGTGCAATCATAGCTCACTGCACCCTCTACCTCCCAAACTCCCAAAGCGCTGAGACTGCAAGTCTGAGCCACAGTGCAGCCAGTTTCCCCTTTGAACTTGATCTGTGAACTGAAGGACATAGGCTGCATCAGTGGTTCTCAGCCATTCGCATGCCTCAGAATCACCTGGAGGGATCTGTTAAAGCAAGGGGTGTTGAGTGCCAGGCTTCATTTTCAGTTCAGAAGTCATCACTCCCATCCTCACAGCAAGAAAAAGGCTAAACAAACTGAAATCAATGGCTTTTCTTAGCTCCATTAGAGAATTGGGGTCACAGGGCAAACAGCTACCACAAAGTCTGGGGAAATAAATCACAAGAAAACACAGAGGATCACAGACAAGATCAGATTACCAGAAGCAAAAGCTACAGGAACCAGGAAGCAATACAGTAATCATTACTCAAATAGTACTTTTGACAAACTTCAAAAGATTGAGTGTGGACTAGCTTGAGAGTTAAAACTTCTGGGGGTCCAGACTTAGAGAGACCTAAAGATTTTACCTCCAGGAGCCTCACCAGGTTCTTACAAGAACATTAAAGAAAAAAATCCCCTTGTATTTTAGGAAGGGAGAAAGGAAAGTAACCATTTTGAAATCGCTCAGAGCATTTTCCATAACAAAGGCCCACCTGCTAAGAGAAACTACTTTGCCAGAGCTTTGAGACCTGGGGATAGGACAATTACTCAATTCTCTCTGGCCTTCTCACAGAAGGGGTAAGGGGAGGAAAGCTAAGAAACTCCTCTGAAGATCACAGCCTTGGGACTTAGGCCCACTAAAAAACTGAGATTTAATATTCGATTACAGAATGCTCTCCCTCCCCAACACCTTTCCACCACATCAGCAGAACTCCAGTATAAAAAAACTGCATTACAACTGACAGAGCTTCAAGACAGACTCTATTTAAGAAGGAGCTCTTAGGGAAACCCAAAGAAACCAAGGGAGGACAAAAAGAAGAAAACTATAGGAAACTGAAACATCCAGCATCTACACCCACAGCAAACATGAACACAGTATAGCATTTTCTCAAAAAGCTAAACATAATCTTACCATACAATCCCACAACTGTGCCCCTAAGTATTCATCCAATTGACTTAAAAACTTATGTCTATACAAAAATCAGCATAAATTTTAGAGTAGCTTTATTCATAATCAAAGACAGAAAGCAACCAAGATGTCCTTCAACTGTACTTCATGAATGGATACACGAACTGTGGTACTCATTCCATATAATGGAATGCCATTCAGCAATAAAAAGAAATAAGCTCTAAAGAACAAAAAAGAGGAACACTAAATGCATACTGTTAAGTGAAAGAAGCCAATTTGAAAGTATACATACTATATGATTCCAACCACAGAACTTTCTTTAAAAGGCAAAAATATAGAGACAGTAAAAGGATCAGTGGTTGCTGGGGCTGGGGGAGGAGAGAGAGATGATTAAATGGAGCATAGAAGTTTTAATGGTGGTGAAACTATTCTGCATGATATTGTAACTGTGGATAAGACATGACATTTACATTTTTGTCAAACCCCACAGAATGTACAACACAGAGTGAACCTTAAACTGTAGACTTCAGTTGATAGCATTATCAATCAGTTGTAACAGATAAGCCACACTTATGCAAGATGTTAACAATGGGGGGGGGGGGGAGAGAGAGAGAAGGAGGGAGGGAGGGAGAGAGAGAGGGAGAGAGAGATTCTGTGTGTGTGTATTGGGTATATGGTAACTACTTGTATTATCTGCTCAATTTTTCTATAAATCTAAAAGTGTTATAAAGTTTATTTTAAAAAAAAAAAAAAAAAGAGTGTTGGGTGTCACTCCTAGATCTTAATTCAGCAGGTTTGGGGACAGGCTCAATAAATGACATTTTAAACAAATTCACAAGTGATACTGCTGGTTCAAGGGCCTCATCTTGAAACCACTGGCTAGGGCTTCTTTTAGTTCTAAATTTTATTATTCTATTCACTAACACTTTCATGAGAACTGTGGTAACCAGCCTGCAAAATGGCCCCCAACGAGCTCTGCCTCCTGGTATTCAAACTCTTGACAATAATATCTTCCAAAGCTAGGTCATAAAAGACACTGCAGCTTTCACCTTGCTCTTATGTGAATCCTTTCCTCTGCAAAGCCAGGTGCAATATCATGAAGAAACTCAGACAGCCCTATGAAGAGGTTCCCTGTGGCAAGGAACTGAAGCTTCTGCCAAAAGCCAGCACAAAATTTGCCAGCCCTGTGAATGAGCTATGTTGAAACTGGATCCTCCAGGTCCTGTCTGCAGCCTGAGAAGAGAACTCGAGCCACTCCCAAATTCCTGGCCCACAAAAAGTATATGGGATGACAAATGCTGAATGTTGTTTTAAGCAGCAATTTGGAGGTATTTTGTTATATATATATAATACAGCTAAAATATGTACATCTAAAATATGTACATCTAAAATATGTAATCTAAAATATGTACAACATAGAATCGTTATTGTTGATTCTTCTTGCCTTTACTTCCATACAGCTGGAGAAATCCAAATTCATTACAAGGTGAGTCAATTTAAAGAACTCCTCCACATTTCTCAAAGTATTACATCCAGACGCTGCGCAAGGTCTGCACCACTCCTACCCAGCTGGCTCATCAGGCAGCACAAGGGGTGCACACAAACATGGGCTGACTTTGCAAGACCTTGGAAAAGTTACTTAATCTCCCTGCCTCAGTCTGCTCAACGGTAAAATGAAGGTAAGTATACTACCAATATCATAGTTACTATAGGGACTTAAAATATTAAAACAGAAAAAACACTTAGAACAGGACCTCATCTAAGTGATCAATAAATGTCAGCTATCATCATTACCTGCCGTTTCATCTCTCATAACCCAGACTGTTTTGAGTCATTATGAACTACTGGAATTTTCAAACTCACCAACACTGTTTTATACTTGTGAGCCTTATAAAAGGGACTTTCTCTGTCTGGAATGGCCTTCCTTAACTTCTCTTCCAATTATCCTTCTAAACTTCCTTATACAGCGTTCACTGATTTCCCTCTTACTTACTACATCCCCCATAGATATACCCATAGAGAATATTTAAATTATTCATTACTCTCTCCCACAAAATTGTATGTTTGATAGTAATACTGATATTTATTGTGTCAAATACTGTGTGCTAGCTACTGTTTCATATTAAGCACTTACGTGGACTATCTAACTTAAACTTCTTAATAACTCATAATTATCCTGGTTTTTCTATACCACATATAAATACAGTATAAGAATTCAAATCTTAGCTGTTTGGCTGCAATTTATTTGTTACGATCTAAAATCTAAAGACTAGAAGGTTGAGATTTCTGACATGCTGAAAATATAAAGGAAGCAATTAAACTTTCCATCAGTTAGCACAAGTGCACACAGTTTTAAAATTTATAATATATATACCTGGTACTATGAGGGGGTTACCCCACACCCCTACTCATATCAGCTTCTTGCTTATACTTTCTGAAGACATTTCATTCATATACAGCACACATACACATATATGTACATCTCTGTTACACAAGTAGTAGTATTCTTCTTATATCCTTCTGAGCCCATTTTTACTTCCTGTATCTTTGAGATTGTTCTGTGTCAGTGCATACAAAGCACCCCATTCTTTTTCACTGTTGCATAGAATTCCATCATATTCCAGACTGATATGGTTTGGACTTGTGTCCCTACCCAAATCTCATGTCAAATTGTAATCCCCAGTGTTGGAGGTGGGGCATAATGGGAGGTGACTGGATCATGGGGCGGTTTCTCATGAATGGTTTAGCACCATCCCCTCGTGTTAAGTTTCCGTGCTAAGTTCTCAAGAGATCTGATTGTTTAAAAGTGCAAAGCACCTTCCCTTCTCTTCCTTCTGCTCCAGCCATGTGAAGATGCCTGCTCCAGCTTTGCCTTCCGCTATGAGTAGAAGCTCCATGAGGCCTCCCCGGCCATGCTTCCTGTATAGCCTGCAGAATGGTGAGCTAACTAAACCTCTTTTCTTTATAAATTACACAGTCTTCAGTATCTATAGCAATGTAAGAACGGACTAATACATTTACCATATTCAACCATTCTCCTATATTGTTTGTAGCCTTTTGCTATAATATAAAATACTAAAGCAAAACTCCTTATACACAAATAAAGAAATGGATAGAGGATATGTGATTCTACAGTAAATATGGTAAATGTATATAGTATAGCAAATATAGTAAAATGTAACTGCAGAATCTAGATGGTAAGTACAGGGGTGCTCTTACTATATAATTCCTGCAATTGTTCTGTATTTAAACTACAGATTTATACTTGTTCTTAGAGTAAGCATCATGTTTTTCTTAGAATGGGCATCATGTTTTTCTTTTCTTTCAACTTCTCAATAAATTGCTATTATGAATATTTTATCAACTTCAAAACAATCCCCAAATTTCAAAAATATAATAATCCTGGAATGTTTGTTACCCTTGGTTTATATCATAAAAGAATAGGGGAGGCAATTATCACAAGAGTCACACTTCAACTTCCATCACTTTACCCAAAGGATAGTCAAGTCAAGTGAGTCTTCCTTTCTTGGGTCTCTCAACACTCTTCTATGCAAACACTTGGTCTTCATCAAGAACAAAGAGTTCCCTTATAGGTGTCTGTTACCTCTAAGAGGAGCAAGAGGGAAAAAAAAACTAAAACCTTTGGAGAGTCAGAGTTTGATATCTTCCTTCTCAGCTTTCTTATATAATTCCCAGAAGTTCTAGCCAAGGAAGAATGGTTTAACTCTTCTTTAAAAAAAAATGTTTATTCTCCTAATCTTTCTTTAGAAAATGTATTCCTCTTTCCTCTGAAGACTCAGAAGCAGACCTTTCAGATAATTTCTGGATTATTGTGTGCCATTTCAGCCAAGAGACTTCCTCTACCAGGGTCCAAAGATAACACATTCTAATGAATGCTTGTTGGACTGTTTTATTTAGATTTATTTATTTTTGATAGTTTGAAGGTCTTCAATGAAAGCATTACAACAGACTTATCTTAGGGCAGTGCTTTGGTAAACCAAATTCAGAAAGTTTAGAAAAGACTAGAAAACTAATAAGTGAGCTGTACAATCACTTGGAGTTTGCCAGAGAAAAAGGAAAATAACACTCCAGTCACAAAGGATAAACCACAGAGAGCTTTATAAATTGCCACATTTTCCCTCCAAAGGAATCAAAAGTTTATCACGCCTATTCCCTAAATCTCCAAAAATGTGTTATTGACAGAACAGTCATACAGTTTTCAGGAATTTCATTTCTTCAGGTATTGAACCTTTAAAAAGCAATTGCAAGTTGAAGAGAACTCACATGACCCAGAAACTGTTCTGAGCTCTATCAATGTTCAGGAAGCAGAAATTTTTTTTAACTTTTTAAACTCTTTTTTATAGAGGCAGGGTCTCCTTATGTTGCCTAGGCTGGTCTCCAACTCCTGGGCTCAAGTAATCCTCCTGCCTTGGCCTCCCAAAGTGCTAAGATAACAGGTGTGAGCCACCGCGCCTAGCCAGAAAAAATGTTTTCATCCAGAGAGTAAAACTCATTAAGTGGCAGAACACGCAGTGCATTTCAACTTCCCCTCTCAAACACTTCAGCCTACACACTCCAATTTCACACTCAATGAAAGATTAAGCAAAATGTTGGCACAAATAAAAGTTTTAAATCATTTTAGATTGTTAACTAGCAAATGTCCTGCAGAAATTTTAAAAGTCACTAAAATAAATTATAAATCTAGGAGAGGAAAGCACGCTGTGGAATAAACAGCTATTCAGAAAGTGTGTCCAATTTTTGTCCCACCCCAAATTCAAGGTGCAAACCATGACCCCCGCTGTGGGACTGGGCTGTCAAGCACTCTCCCTCCTTTGCTAACACTGTTCCTTCTGTTCAGAAGACCCTCCCTGCCTTCTCTCCGTGGTGCAAACCTGCATCCCTCCTCCAATATCCAGCTGAGCCTTCACCTCCTCTATAGCCCCTGACCAGAATCCCCGAGGCGCAAGTGTGGAGCTTTATTTAAGCCTTTCTTTTTTGTTGTTCTTTCATTTTTTTGAGATTGAGTTCTTGCTCCGTCACTCAGGCTGGAGTGCAGTGGCATGATCTTGGCTCATTGCAACCTCTGCCTCCTGGGTTCAAGTGATTATCCTGGGCTGCTCTGCTGGGCTGGTCTTGAACTCCTGACCTCAAACAATCATCCCGCCTCAGCCTCCCAAAGTGCTGAGATTACAGGCATGAGCCACTGCACCCAGCCTGTTCACGCCTTTCTGACATCTACCACTCACTGCAATATACTTAACAAGCCTCTTCCCATTCCCCACCCCTCAAGGAAGAGCCTGGTCATCCTCTATTCCTGTCACCCACCAGAGTGCCCAGAAAACAACAGCCCAGTCAGTAGTCATATTTACTAACGGCTTATGTACCAGACATTACGCTCAGTGCTTTATATAATATCAACTCATTTCACCTAATGTTATTCTGTGAATAACATAATAATAAACTATAGTATCCCGCCAATCAGTCTTCCCCAGCATCCTTAGGAGGTTCCTCTTTGTGTGAACAGGCTATAACCTAAAGCACTCTATACTGGCCATATTGTGATCTCTTTTCTCACACTCTTCCTGGGCAATCTCCAATCCAGGTCTTCAGAGCTTATTCTAAACCCATATATGACAAGCACCTGGATATCGCCATGTGAGTGTTCTATACTTAAAATTGACCATGTCTCAAACTTTGCCCATCTCTATCCCCAAATATCCTCTCTCTTTCTGATCCGATCAGAACACTCTATGTCCAGTCAGAGCCTAAGTCCAATCAGGAGAGAGAAACTACATGGTAATTTGAACAAGGGAAGATTAAAAATAATTAACAATAACAAGAGATTAATGGAAAGTTAGCAAATAAGACAAAGACCTTGAAAGAACATAGCAATAGCTGACATAAAATACAGTAGCAAATATAATATTACATAACACAACATATAATTGCCACCACCCTTAAGGTTGAGATAAAATCCCCAAGAAAGAATTCCCCCAACTCTCAGACAGACATCCAGACCTTGCTGGAGGGGGCTCATATATGACAGAACTTCAGGAGATCCACTCTGTGAAATTTGCCAGAAATCAGTCCTCTAGAATGCCAAGGAAGGTTGTTTTTGGTGAAGCCTCTCAGTGAAGGCACTCTGCTACCTGGGCAGCAGGAGTGCTGGTGGCCACTAAGAGCTGCAAAAGCCTGAGCACTGAAGAAGCTCCGTGTTCCACAGCAGCCTCGCACAACCAGCAAGTAAAACTCTTTCCTCCTCAATGTCTCTCCAGCACCCTCTACTGACAAAACTTAACTACATGCCAGCTGGCAGAGGGAAAGTAAAAGGCCCAGATTTATTTTCACAAAGCGAGCAATGAAAGACATACTTGGAGGTGGGAGGCAATAAATCAATAATTGACACAAACACCATCATCTATCAATTTTCCAAGCTAAAAACCTAGAGGCATCCTTGATTCTTCCTCCAATCATTATGTCCTACAGGTCCTATCTTCTAAGTATTTCTTGAATCCATCTACTTCACTCCATCCACTTTACTCCATTATTATTAATATTAAAAATAGTAATATATTATTTAATTATATTATATATTATATAATTAATAATAATGTATTCTTGTTAATAATAATAATAGTGTTAATGCCCCAGTTCAGGCTTACAACATCTTACTTTGTTGCCATCACAGCTTTACACTTCCTATCTCAGACATGCCCGTTTCTTCAACTGCAATCAATATGATCTCTGTGATTGACAAATCCAATCCTGTCAATCAGCAGTTTACACCTCCTCATGCATTTCTCAAGTGTCCTTAGGTTAAGATCCAAATTTCTTAATGGCTTAGGAACTTATGTGCTTATTTGCCATGCGCAAAGATGTCTTTTACTTGCTTGCTTTTTGTTATTTTGTTTTGCGTCTGGGCCACTGCACATGGGTTTCCTCTGCCCAGAACAGCTTTCCTTCTTCCCCCTATTGCCATATCCACTTTTCAGCTAGCTGGCTCTTCATCATCCTTCAGCTCTCAGCTTTGATGTCTCTTGCTCGAAGTCAGCTGCCCCTGCTAAGTACATCCAATAAAACCCTCTCCTTCCCCAGTGAGAACACTTTCCACACATTATTGTACAATCATATGTTGCTTAACAAGGGACACATGTTCATCCTTGTGTGAACATGACAGAGTATAGTTACACAAGCCTAGATGATACCTATAGCCGGCTGCTCCTAGACTACAAACCTGTACAGCATGTTGCAGTACTGAATAGTGTAGACAACTATAACACAACGGTGCATCTGTCTAGGGCACTTAACCATGAATGAAGTTCACAGCACTGGAAGTTGCTCGGGGTGAGTCAGTTAGTCCATGGTGAGTAAATGTGAAAGCCTAGGACATTACTATACACCACTGTGAACTTTACAAACATTGTAGTGCTTAGGTTACACTAAATTCATCTTTTAAATATTATTCTTTCTTCAATAATAAATCAGGCTTAGTTTACTGTAACTTTTTTACTTTATAAACCATTTTTAAAACTTTTTGACTCTTAATAACTCAGCTTAAAACACAAAAACACTGTGCAGCTCTACAAAGATATTTTCTTCTCATATCCTTATTCTGTAAGCTTAATTTTTAACTTTTTGAATGTTTTTGTTGAAAACTAACACAAACACACACCATCAGCCTAGGCATATGCAGGGGCAGGATCATCAATATTGCTCTTGCACCTCCACATCTCCGACCAATGGAAGGTCTCCAGGGGTGATAACACACATGGAGCCGTCATCCCCTTTAATAACAATGCCTTCTTCTGGAATACCTCTTCCAGAATAGCTGGAGGCTATTTTACAGTTACTTATTTTGTATGTAAGTAGAGGGAGCACACTCTAAAGTAATGATAAAATAATGATAAACAGTAAATACATAAACCAATAAAACAATCATTTATAATCACTACCAAGTATTATGTACTGTCCATGATTGAATGTGCTATACTTTTATAAAACTGGCAGCATACTAGATCTGCTTACATAAGGATCACCACACACACAAGTAATATACTGGGTTACAACCTTTTACCACACACAATGTCACTAAATAATAGGAATTTTTCAGCTCTATTATAATCTTATGGAATTACTGTCATATATGTAGTGTGGTCCACCATTAACCAAAATGTCTTTACACAGCACATGATCATAATTCCTTATTAACTCTCATCATTCACACTTTCACCTGTATGAAGGCAAGAAAAATTTCTTCACTGAATCCCAAAGAGTTAGCAAGGTGTCTGGAACAAAGCAGACACTCAGTATCAGCTCAGTTAATGGATGTTGAATGAAGGGGGGTGGTATGGTTAGGCTTTGTGTCACCACCCAAATCTCATCTTGAATTGTAATCCCAATAATCCCCACATATCAAGGGAGAGACTAGGTGGAATCATGAAGCCAGTTTCCCCCATGCTGCTCTCGTGATAGTGAGTGAGTTCTCACAAGATCTGAGGGTTTTATAAGGGGCTCTTCCCCACTTTGCTCAGCACTCACTCTGTCCTGCCACCCTGAGAAGACAGTGCCTTGCTTCCCCTTTGCCTTCTACCATGTTTTAAGTTTCCTGGGGCCTCCGCAACATTGTAGAACTGAGTCAATTAAATCAATTTCCTTTATAAATTACATGGTCGGGCCGGGCGCGGTGGCTCAAGCCTGTAATCCCAGCACTTTGGGAGGCCGAGGCAGGTGGATCACGAGGTCAAGAGATCGAGACCATCCTGGTCAACATGGTGAAACCCCATCTCTACTAAAACTACAAAAAATTAGCTGGGCATGGTGGCGTGTGCCTGTAGTCCCAGCTACTCAGGAGGCTGAGGCAGGAGAATTGCCTGGACCCAGGAGGCGGAGGTTGCGGTGAGCCGAGATCGCGCCATTGCACTCCAGCCTGGGTAACATGAGTGAAACTCCGTCTCAAAAAATAATAATAATAAATAAATAAATAAATTACATGGTCTTGGGCAGTTCTTTATAGCAGCCCGAGAATGGACTAATACTGGTGGGGGGAGGCGGGCAGAAGCATTTTATGAAGTGAATAACAACTTTAAAGGACAAAATTTTGGCTTTGACACTGTATCTGATATGTTGATCAGCATACATGCAACAAAATGATTACACATTTGTAATTCTAAGGCTAAGGAGACAATGAATTTGTTTCATGCCTAACAATTAAGTAAAATATAGTCTATTCCTCAAAAGAAAAAGAACTAATTCAACCAGCTGGCAATATGAATTTATATTGTTTCAGCATACTGTATGCAGATGAGGAAAAAGACTGGTAGTTTTCAAGGTGAACAGTGCCATCCCAGGGTAGCATGTATATCAAAGGATTCTGTTTATTTACACCCAATAATGAAAATCAAATACTACAACATGACATTTCATAGCACACCATGCTGCTATGGTGGAAAATCAATACATCATATTTGTTTTCAGTAACTTGTTTACCCAACCACAGTTCTAGAATCATTATGCAAAGTAAACACTCTTCTAAAGCACTCTGACCCATATGAAATAAAAACTATGCCCTCTCTGACACTCCCAAAGGGAATATCTCTCTGGCTAACTCTAGGAATTTGTTCAGGGATATATGAAGCAAAGATTGTAGAGTTGAATTGGTATATAAACTTACTCTGCCACTCTGGGAGGAAATTTAGCCAAATCCGTAATAGTCAGTAGCAATCTCATCCACTCAATGGGCAGGGGAAATATATTCAGGACTTCTATAACTCACACAAGCCAAAGCACTAACATACACAGTGAACAACCACCAGGGTCGCTGGTTCATGCCTGTAATCCCAGCACTTTGGGAGGCCGAGGCAGGCAGATGACTTGAGCCCAGGAGTTCAACACCAGCGAGGACAACATGGCAAAACCCGTCTCTACAAACATACAAAAAAAGGTGTGATGGCTAAAATTAGCCACGCGTGATAGCTAAAAATTAGCCAGGTGGGATGGGGTGTGCCTGTAGTCCTAGCTACCCAGGAGGCTGAGGTGGGAGGATCACTTGAACCCAGGAGGTTGAGGCTGCAGTGAGCTGTGATCATGCCACTACATTCTAGACTGGGTGACAGAATGAGATCCTGTCTCAGAAAAAAAAAAAAAAAAGAAAGTATAATTTGAATATTTAAGAATTTTTGTTGTTATAGTTTATTAATATTATTCTCACAGTCTAAAAGGAGAAAAAAACTTACGATACAAATAGACATTTTTTCAGCAATTCAATAATTTTACATTAATTATTTAATCCTCAAGACATACTGTGGACAACTATATTATAGAACTTAAAAGTGTATCAGTTTATTACATACTTGTTTAAAAAGATATAAGAAGTATGCAGTTTATTCGAGCTGGGCACAGTGGCTCACACCTATAATCCCAGCACTTTGGGAGGCTAGCATGGGAGGGCTGCTTGAGGCCAGGAGTTTGAGACCAACCTGGGCAACAAGGCAAGACCCCATCTCTACAAAAAAATTTCAAAATTAGCCAGGTGTGGTGGCGCATGCCCGTAGTCCTATATTGTTTTGTTTCGTTGTTTTGTTTTGTTTTTGAGACAAGGTCTCATTCTTTCATCCAGACTGGAGCACAGTGGCAGAATTTGGGCTCACTGCAACCACCACCTCCCAGGCTCAAGCAATCCTCCCACCTCAGCCTCCCGAGTAGCTGAGATTACAGGCATACGCCACTAAACCAGGTTAATTTTTGCATTTTTTTTTTTTTTAAGTAGAGACAGGTTTTTGCCATGTTGGCCAGGCTGGTCCCAAACTCCTGGCCTCAAGGAATCCTCGGCCTCCCAAAGTGCTGGGATTACAGGCATGAGTCACTGCGCTTGGCCACACCTGGCCATTTTTAAACTATTTTTATTCCAACTGATATATATTTCATCTTCTACAACATGTATTAGTACACACATGCATAGTCTAATCAAGAAAATCTTGGGCCGAGCGCAGTGGCTCTCACACCTATAATCCCAGCACTTTGGGAGACTGAGGCGGGCAGATCACGAGGTCAGGAGATCAAGAACATCCTGGCCAACATGGAGAAACTGCATCTCTACTAAAAATACAAAAAAATTAGCTGGGTGTGGTGGCACACACCTGTAGTCCCAACTACTCAGGAGGCTGAGGTAGGATAATTGCTTGAACCCAGGAGACGGAGATTGCAGTGAGCTGAGATCGCGCCACTGCACTGCACTACAGCATGGGTGACAGTGCGAGACTCCATCTAAAAAACGAAGAAGAAAGTCTTGTCAATAAAAAGAAACTAAACCTCAGGGATATTCTCTCTACCAAGACTGATCTTGCTTTTACTTCTAAAGGGCTCAGTCCCTCAGTTATTTGCTAAAATGTCACCATTCCCCAGTTATTCTTTAAGCTCACCACTCCCTCAGCCAAATCTCGGCTTGCCATTTTCCCCATGCCTGCTTGATTTTTCTCCATAGCACTTTTTGCCATCAAATCTTTACTTATTTGTATATTACTGTCTGCTTTCTCTCACTAGAATATTTTCTCCATGAATTCAGAAATATTGGGGTTTGTTTCACTCACTGCTGCCTCCTCAGCACTTAGAACTGTGTGTTGAAGCACAGTAGGTGCTCAATAAATATTGGTTGAATGAAAGAAAATAGAGTCCCAGAAATTCATCTTAACACTCAGGCTGTGAAATGAAACGCTCCCCAAGGGGGAGTGGACGTATGTTTAAGAGATGATTCCCTTTCATTTAACTTAGAGCCTAAAGGACTTTTCAAAATGAAAGTGCTATTCCAACTACACCCAAGAATCATTAAGGCTGCCCAAGTGCTCACTACGTTTTAACAAAAAGCAAGGAATCCTACGTCCTGCTAAAGCAATGAAAAAACCCTGATGTAGAAAATGTAAACTCCTGGCCAGACACGGTAGCTCACGCTTGTAATCCCAGGTGGATCACCTAAGGTCAGGAGTTCATGACCAGCCTGACCAACATGGTCAAATCCTGTCTCTCCCAAAAATACAAAAAATTAGCCAGGCATGGTGGTACATGCCTATAATCCCAGCTACTCAAGAACCTGAGGCAGAAGAATCGCTTGAACTTGGGAGGCAGAGGCTGAAGTAAGCCGAGATCGTGCCACTACACTCCAGCCTGGGTGACAAGAGTGAGACTCCATCTCAAAAAAGAAAATGTAAACTGCTTAAGTTTCATATGTGAGTAGTAAGGATTTCACACCACACCACTCACAACATTATGAGGGTCATACTAACTGCAGGGAAAATTCCGTTTCACATTTGTTTCTCCACATACGCATCCTCTAATACTACAACTCTTCACAAACACTGCATCAGCTGCATTCTTAAACACTCCTACTATCTAAAACATACACAGCAATATAACTGATGGGTACATTCTAAATCAAGTAATTCTGATAGAAAAATTATACCATCCAGTGTGCCATGTGACCATTAAAACAATAGGGAACACAGAATTGATCTAAATAGCTCATAATGTGGTCCAGAAGAGATCATCTTCAAATTTTAGTGATAAAATAAGAAAACACAGAGAGGTGTTAATCAGTTAATAGTAAGGTAAAACGTGTAAAGTTATACACTGCATTTTGTGCTGAGACAAAAGAGATAAAATATATGTTCCCCATTCAAAAAGACTTCTTAACTCTATTGAAACAAAATAAATAGTATGTACAAGATAATGGAGAAAAATGCCCATAGTCTAAAATGGAAAACTTCTAAATCACCTAGACCCAAGAATACAGACATCACATGTGAGAAAAATCTGATTTTCCCCTGATATGCATGGCGCTACAGATGCAGTTTATTCTACTTCCAGTCAAGCGGGTCCATGAACAGAAACTCTCAGGTATAAACCACTCCTCCTCACCACTTCACTCCAGGGCATTCTAGTGACGTCCATGGTGATATGGTTTGGCTGGATCCCCATCCAAATCTCATCTTGAATTGTGATCCCCATAATCCCCCACATGTCTAGGGAGACACCTGGCGAAGTGATTGGATCAGGGGGCGGTTTCCCCCATGCTGTTCTCATAACAGTGAGTGCTCAGGAGATCTGACGGATTTATAAGGGGCTCTTCCCCCTTTGCTCCTCATTCCCTCCTACTACCTTGTAAAGAAGGTACCTGCTTAGCCTTTCACCATGATTGTTAAGTTTCCTGAGGCTCTCAGCTACACAGAACTATGAGTCAATTAAACCTCTTTCCTTTATAAATTATCCAGCCTTGGGTATTTCTTTATAGCAATACAAACACAGACTAATACACATGGTTACGTTTTTCTCAACTACTGACACTTGGCATGTCCAGCTATTATAATTTCATTTCTATCTCCCAAATGTTTTCCAATCTGTCCCATTCCATTCCAGACTACCCTTGGCCTGGGTTCAGCTGTCATGATCATCTGGCTAAACTGCCGCAAAAGGAGGTATTGGTGGCCGGGCACGGTGGCTCAAGCCTGTAATCCCAGCACTGTGGGAGGCCGAGGCGGGTGGATCACGAGGTCAAGAGATCGAGACCATCCTGGTCAACATGGTGAAACCCCGTCTCTACTAAAAATACAAAAAATTAGCTGGGCATGGTGGCGCGTGCCTGTAGTCCCAGCTGCTCAGGAGGCTGAGGCAGGAGAATTGCCTGAACCCAGGAGGCGGAGGTTGCGGTGAGCCGAGATCGCGCCATTGCACTCCAGCCTGGGTAACAAGAGTGAAACTCCGTCTCCAAAAAAAAAAAAAAAAAAAAGGAGGTATTGGTGAGATTATACTCCTGCTTAAAACTTCTACAAGATTCCACTGTTCACTGAAGGAAGTCTAAACTCCTCAATACTCTAATATACGGGTTGGACCTCTGGCCTCAGCCCCTTCTCCTCCATGCTCCAACCTCCATGACTTGGGATACATACTTTTCCACCCCTAACATATATTCCCTTTCTTTTCTGTTTTAAAATCTCTTTCTTAATGGCTGCGAACAGTGGCTTACACCTGTAATACTAGCACTTTGGGAGGCTGTGATAGAAGGATCCCTTGAGCCCAGGAATTCAAGACCAGCCTAGGCAACACAGGGAAATCTCGTCTTTACAAAAAATAAAAATTAAAAATTAGCCAAGCATGGTGGCACATGCCTATGGTCCCAGCTACTTGAGAGGCTGAAGCAGGATCACTTGAACCCGGAAGTTGAGGCTGCAGTGAGCCATGATCCTGCCACCAGATTGCAGCCTGGGCTACTGAGCAAGAGTCTATCTCAAAACAAAACCAAATAAAATTCCTCTTTTAAAAGGCCCAGTTTAAATCTAACCTCTGTGAAAATTTCTTTGATCCTCAAAATCAGAATTATTTGTTGCCTTCAGGGTATTGCCAAAGTACTCTGTTTATATCTCTGATCAAAGAGATTGTATCTATGTTAATGTAAATCATAGTCTGATGATAGCTTTTGTCTGTTTAACAAAGCACCCTCCTCATTCACTTTATTCTAGGGTATTACCATTTCTTACAGGGACCTAATAATCTGTAGTCTGGGTGTAGTTTGGGTGGATCCAGGGGTGCTCAGCATACTAAATCCTCTTGGCCACCACAACTTGTTCAAGAATGGGCCCATGTCTCAGGCACAACCACTGAGAATCTTCCCCATAACTGCTAGAACCACCAGGAAAAAAAAAAGGGGGGGGTGTCCCTTTTTGCTAGATCCCCTAGCAACAGGGAAGCCTAGAGCTGTAGGCAGCCATACTTCCTATAACATGAAGAAAGCCTGACAAACCCATTGAAAAAGCTGAAAATGCTGTAAGTTGAAAATGCATTTAATACATCTAATTTACCAAACATCATAGCTTGGCCTACCCTATGTGATATATGCTCACAACACTTATATTAATCTATAATTGGGCAAAATCATCTAATACAAAGCCTATTTTATAATAAACTGGAATAGCTCATGTAATCTATTGAATACTGTACAGAAAGTGAAAAACAAAATGGCTGTATGGTACTCAAAGTATGGCTTCTATTGACTGTGTATCATTTTTACACCATCATAAAGTTAAAAAAATTGTTAAGTCAAACCACTGTAAGTCAGAGACTGTACTGACTAATATGAGCCATGATCATGGTCTGGCTTACATTATAATTAATTGTACTCAGGGCTGAAGAAACAGTTATAAGAAGACACCCAGCAGTAAGAGAAACAACAAGAAGGCCTGTGTGGCTGCAGCAAGCAAGGTGGGGGAGGAGGGGGGTGTTGGGGGGGATGTGAGAGAGGAGGAGTAGGCAGAAGGGGGATGGGGAGGAAGAGAGAGTAAAGGAGGTAGGGAGGGAGTGAGAGAGAGAAGGGTGATGGTGGGGTGAGAGAGAGAGAGAGAGAGAGAGAGAGAGAGAGAGAGAGAGAAGACCCCCCAAGATGGCACTGTGAAAGAAAGGTCAAGCCATTGCAAAGTCCCAAGCACAAGAGGGACAGGATCTGACTTAACTTTTAAGAGGATCCTTAGGCTTGCTGTGCTGTGAAATAACTGGCACAGGAGTGGGCATGGGAGCAGGAGGTGGGCAGTGAGAACAAGACCTATTAAGAACCTGCTAAGGTAACCAGGCCAGAGGTGATGAAGGCTCAGAACAGATTTTGTTCGATTTTTTTTTTTTTTGTAAATGTCCTGAGTTTTTTGCTACCAACTACAACTTTGGAAAGACGGATAAATCAACACGTGGTATTCGTACTTGATTTACTGAGTATCTACTATATTTAAGATACTCTAATTAGGTACAGAACCAGCATCCTAAACTTAAAGCCCATATGCAACCAGTGAACTGGAATTCTCTAACTAGGTATCTCATATACATTTTACACCTAAAACCTAATCCTCCTTTACTCACTAATCTGATTATCTCATTAATATCATTTCCTATCCTAATTGTTACTAAAGATAATAAGAGAGTAGGGCCGGGCGCAGTGGCTCACGCCTGTAATCCCAGCACTTTGGGAGGCCGAGGCGGGTGGATCACGAGGTCAAGAGATCGAGACCATCCTGGTCAACATGGTGAAACCCCGTCTCTACCAAAACTACAAAAAATTAGCTGGGCATGGTGGCGCGTGATTTTATTCCCTTTTTTTTTTTTTTCCAGATGGATTTTCGCTCTGTTGCCCAGGCTAAAGTGCACTGGTGCAATACTGGCTCACTGCAACCGCCATCTCCCAGGTTCAAGCAATTCTCATGTCTCAGCCTCCCAAGTAGCTGGGATTACAGCCGTGTGCCACCACGCTCGGCTAATTTTTGTATTTTTTTTAGTAGAGATGGGGTTTCACCATATTGGCTAGGCTGGTCTTAAACTCCTGACCTCAAGTGATCTACCCGCCTCAGCCTCCCAAAGTGCTGGGATTATAAGCGTGAGCCACCACGCCTGGCCATAACTTCCCATATTACTAAAGTAGTTGTATACAACTACATATAATTTCATCGGAAGTTCAAGACAATTCTGAGAGAGAAGCACCCTTATTTACCTCTACCATTTTACAGGTAATGAAACTAAGCTGAGAAAAATGAAGTAACTTGCCAAAAGCTATTATGCTGTTAAATAGTCGAGCTGAGACTCAAATGTGGGTTAACTCATCCACAGTCACTTAAGTCAGAAACCTGGGAATTATCTTAGACTCTTCCCTCAGCCCCATGCCAGATGCCTTCTCTCAACCACTCTCACACCATCACTACCTTAGTTCAGAGCTTCCCCATCTCTAAGCTCAGTTACCACAACAGTCTCAGAGGTTACCTTGCGATATCTTGCACAGCCTTCCCCTTCCATCCATCCTCCATACTATCATCAGATACGGTCTTCAGTTCCAAACACAAGCTTTGTGCTCCAACATAAGTATGCAGTTAAGAATCCTATAGATTACGGAAACAGAGCCAAAAGTGTCAGAGCTTTCTTCATCAATATGCATGCATTAATTCCAGCACCAGCAACTTACCAAGCAATTTTTGGTAGCATCCCAACTTCAAGATTCACATTAATATTGTCAAGTATGAAAAATCTGGTGATTGCTCAATTTCTCCTTTTGTCTTTCTTCCCAACCCCAAAGTGTGGACTTTAGCATTTCAAGGACCTCATCAGACCTAGTCCCACCTTACGAAATTACTCCTTTCTTTTCTTATCCAATCAAAACCGCCATTCCTAGAAAGCCCAAATAGGTCTTAAGTATTTCATAATGAGGTATCAGAACATATATATTTTAAAAAGAGGAGCTAATTAAATAAGTGGGTCTCTATTCTGGCACTTGATAGGCATGAGGGACAGTGATGATGGTAATAATAATGGCTAACATTCGTCAAGATCTCCGTAAGCTGTGTGCCAGGTACTGCTTTACTTGCATTACAAGTATTTAATTATCTGTTCTTTTAATCATCAAAACCACTCCATGAAGTGGGTATAATTATTATTATCACAATTTTTGGATAAGGAATAGAAAAGCTGAAGGAGTTAAGTAACATGTCCAAGGTCACCCAATCAGTAAGCGGTATCAGCGCTCCTAACCACCTCATACTAACAACTTCCTATAATGATAGACTCCAAAAGAGATATGTAAAGGAGACCACTGTGAGCTTATTCATTCATTTTTAAAATGTTTCTTGAGAGTTTATTATACTCTGAGAATTATTCCTGCCACTGGGAATTTAATCGTAGATAATGCTTTTATGGAACTCACAAGAAAGGCATCAAATAATACATAAGTAAAAATGAAAACAACACTGCTTTGCTCTGAAAAAAAAATAAAACAGATAAGGTGATGTAGAGTAATGCGCTACTTTAGACTGAAAGCCAGGGAGAGCCTCCCTAAGGAATAATGTTGAAATGAGATCTAAATTACAAGATGAAGCAAATTAAGAAAAAATCTGATGGAACAGCATCAAGGCCATTATGATAAATGCAATAAACCTAGGTGAGAGTTACCTTGTCAGTTCCTACAACAACAGAAAGGACAGGAGGCCAATGTGACCGATGCTAAGGGAGCAGCAAGTGGAGGGTGGTCAGTTACATCAGAGCCTCAGAAGTTGTCAGCTATGCTAGTATACAACCAGAGCAGGGGGAAAAAGCTATTATTTTATTCCCAGTGGAATGAGAATCTGAAGGGTTTTAAGTAAGCGAATGAGGTGATCTGTGTTTCTGAAAAAGCAATCCCACTCCTCCAACTCGGTGTAAAGAATGAACTACAGGCTAGGCACAGTGGCTCATGCCTGTAATCCCATCACTCTGGAAGGCCAAGAAAGATGGGTGACTTGAGGCGAGGTTGAAGTCCAAGCTGGCCAATGCAGTGAAACCTCGTCTGGGCGCAGTAGCTCACACCTATAACACGAGCACTTTGGGAGGCCAAGGTGGACAGATCGCCTAAGGTTGGGAACTGGAGACCAGCATGACCAACATGGAGAAACCCCGTCTCCACTAAAAATACAAAATTAGCCGGGCATGATGCTGCATGCCTGTAATCCTAGCTACTCCAGAGGCTGAGGCAGGAGAATCGCTCGAACCCAGGAGGCAGAGGTTGTG
>NW_022436983.1:2937370-2952971 GCF_009761245.1 Sapajus apella
CAAAAAAAAAAAAAAAAAATTACAAAAATTAGCCAGGTGTGGTGGCAGGTGCCTACTTGGGAGGCTGAGGTATGAGAATCGCTTGAACCCAAGAGGCTGAGGTTACAGTGAGCCAAGATTATGACACTGAACTCCAGCCTGAGTGATAGAGCAAGACTCTGCCTAAAAAAAAAAAAAAAAAAAAAAAAAAAAGAATGGATTATAGAGTGATAAAAGTGAAAGACTGGACAGAAATTAGGAGGCTGTTAGTTCTAGAACCATGCCTGGCACATAGTAGTCAATGTGTTGAATAAATGAGTGCTGTAATAGTCAAGGTAAGAGAAGATGAGGGCTAAGACTTGGGTGGTAAAGTGCTACATGTAGAAACCATTCTACCTCGTTCAACATCTGTGAGTGTCACGAACCCAGTAGTCTTTTAAAAACCAGTAGCCTCTTTTTCCAGCTGGAACCATGGAGGCTGATGAAGAGAAGAAGGAGGTTCCTGCTGTGCCAGAAACCCTTAAGAAAAAGTGAGGGATAGAGCTGAAGATCAAGTGCCTAAGAAAGAAATTTGCCTAAAACATGCTTTGAAAGGCAAGGAGGAAGCTTATCTATTAAAAAGCGAAGCCCTATCACAAACAATACAGGCAGAGGTACAGAACTGCGATTCAAATGGCGAGGATGGAAAGAAAAGCCGGCAACTTCTGTGTACCTGCAGAACCCAAATTGGCCTTTGTCATCAGGATCAGAGGTATCAATGGTGTGAGCCCAAAGGTCTGAAAGGTGTTGCAGCTTCTTTGCTTTTGTCAAATCTTCAATGGAACCTTTGTGAAGCTCAACAAGGCTTTAGTTAACATGCTGAGGATTGTGGAGCCATATATTGCATAGGGGAACCCAAATCTTAAGTCAGTAAATGAACTAATCTATAAGCGTGGTTATGGCAAAATCAGTAAGAAGCAAATTACTTTGACAGATAATGCTTTGATTGCTGACCTCTTGGTAAATATGGCATCATTTGCATGGAGGATCTGATTCATGGGCTCTATAGTGTTGGAAAATGCTTCAAAGAAGCAAGTAACTTCTGTGGCCCTTCAAATTATCTTCTCCACAAGGTGGAATGAAGGAAAAGACCATTCATTTTGTAGAAGATGGAGATGCTGGCAACAGGGAGGATCAGATCAACAGGCTTCTTAGAAGAATGAACTGAGGTGTCTAGTGTCTACCATGATTATTTTTCTAAGCTGGTTGGTTAATAAACAGTATCTGGCTCACACCTGTAATCCCAACACTTTGCGGGGCCAAGGGAGGAGGATCACTTGAGGCCAGCCTGGGCAATATAACAAGGCCCCATCTCTTCAAAAACATCATTTTTAAAAATTAACTCCAGAGCCATAAAAGGGAATGAAATCATGTCCTTTACAGCAACATGAATGGAGCTAGAAGCCGTTATCCTAAGTGAACTAACTCAGAAACAGAAAGCCAAATACCCCACGTTCTCACTTATAAGTGATAACAAAACAATTAATACATATGGACATAAAGATGGAAATAATAGACACTGAGGACTCCAAAAGAGGGTTGGTTGGGAGGGAGGAGGGAGTTGAAAAATTATACCTAATGGTACAATGTTCGCAATTTAGGTAACAGGCATTCTAGAAGCCCAATCTCCACTAATATACACTATACCCATGTAGCATGCAATGTAGTCCCTGAATCTAAAGTAAAATAAAATTTTTAAAATACAAATTAAAAATAAATTTATTAAATAAACTCTAAAACATTTTATCATCTGTGCCTTTAAAATATCTACTCCCAAAATAAGATTTCCCTCAAGGCTGCTGCAGTCATCGATGAAGGGTCAAGGGTCATGATCCCCCATCAGGCTCTGCCTCTGATTCAGACAATTTTGTATTTGTGTTCTTTTTTTTGCCACAACTTTTTTTTTTTTTTTTTTTGAGACGGAGTTTCACTCATGTTACCCAGGCTGGAGTGCAATGGCGCGATCTCGGCTCACCGCAACCTCCACCTCCTGGGTTCAGGCAATTCTCCTGCCTCAGCCTCCTGAGTAGCTGGGATTACGGGCACGCACCACCATGCCCAGCTAATTTTTTGTATTTTTAGTAGAGACGGGGTTTCACCATGTTGACCAGGATGGTCTCGATCTCTTGACCTCGTGATCCACCCGCCTCGGCCTCCCAAAGTGCTGGGATTACAGGCGTGAGCCACCGCGCCCGGCCTTGCCACAACTTTTTAATTTTAGCTACCAAATATAATCATACTCTTGCCACTGACTAGCCCATATTAAATATCACAGATTTGTATAACATCAATAGTCTTTTTAAAACAAGAAATAGAACAAACATGCATTTTACTGCATGAATCACATTATTTCTTTGTATCAAATGCCATAAGTCACTACAAACACTGTTGTTAGGCACAAAATTTTAGGACATTTTTCCTGTCATATGACAGCTGAAGTTATGTAGGTACCAAACTGACAGTAAATATATTAAGTATTCCTTTTAATAAACTGCCAGGAAAAGGAGTAGAGAAATGCTTGAAGCAGAGGACACAGTGATGGGCTCAGAACTCTCCAGGTTTCACACAGCACCTCACTATAGCACACAGATCAGTATAACTGCAGCAACAAGGACCCTTCAAAGTCAGTCACGCTAGGGAATTCCCTGGGAGGATTGGATTCTGTGGACATCTTCCATAATGCTCAAAAGCTACACACAGTAGATAGGAAGAAAAATCACTAAGAAAATGCCATGGCAATTACCAACAAAGGTTTCCCATTGAAAAGATATTTTCCCTGAAAAAAGCGAGTAATAATTTAATTTTTTCCAAAATGAATTTAAATACCTCTATTAATACATATACTAATCAGAACCATTTAATTAGCATTTTCAGTCCCTAGTACATGTATAATATAATGAAGCAAACAATATATTAAAATCTTTGACTCTTTTTCAGGAAGGCATGAGGCATCTCCCCCGCTGCTGCTCAGGCTGGAGTGGAGTGGCATGATCTCAGCGCACTGCTGCCTCCGTCTTCTGAGTTCAAGCAGTTCTCCTGCCTCAGCCTCCTGCATAGGGGATTACAGGCGCCCACCACCATGCTTAGCTAATTTTTGCATTTTTAGTAGACACGAGGTTTCACCATGTTGGCCAGACTGGTCTCAAACTCTGGACCTCAAGCGATCCACCTGCCTTGGGCCTCCCAAAATACTGGGATTACAGGCATGAGTCACCGAACCGGGCCAAATCCTTTGACTCTTGATTAAGATTATATATAAAAAGACCTTTCTAGGCCAGGCACAGTGGCTCATACTTGTAATCCCAGCTCTTTGGGAGGCCAAGGCGGGCAGATCACCTGAGCTCGAGAGTTCTAGACGAGCCTGGGTAACATGGTGAAACCCCATCTCAACTAAGAATATAAAAATTATCCAGACGTGGTGGTAGGCACCTGCTGTCCCAGCTACTACTTAGGAGGCTGAGACACAAGAATAGCTTGGTGCCAGGAGGCAAAGGTTGCAGTGAGCTGAAATCATACCACTGGATTCCAGCCTGGGCAACACAGCAAGGCTGTCTAGCTAAAATAAAATTGGCAAAGGATCTGCAAACGGTATTGTAGAAAAGACACATTTAATTTTATTTTTTAGAAAATATTTTTTTGAGATGGAGTCTTGCTCTGTTGCCCAGTCCGGAGTACAGTGGTGCAATCTCAGCTTATTGCAATCTGTGCCCGCCAAGTTCAAGCGATTATCTTGCCTTAGTTTCCCAAGTAGCGGGGATTACAGGTGCACACCACGACACCCAGCTAATTTATGTATTTTCAGTAGAGATGGGGTTTCGCCATTTTGGCCAGGCTGGTTTTGAACTTCTGGCCTCAGGTGATCTGCCCACCTTGGCCTCCCAAAGTGCTGGGATTACAGGCGTGAGCCACCACGCCTGGCCATTTTTTAGATAATTTCTCCTACGTGCCTCTTTTACAGTTTCCACTAAGGTTTGTGAAAGAAATGCTACAGATCCTCCAAGCTCTCAGAGTTAATGGTTATATTAACAGGAAGAGCATCAGAGACATGCCAAAGAAGAATCTGAATAAATGCTTGAGAACTATGAACAATTAAGATTTTAATGTCTCATTTAATTTGGAGTTTTTTAAAATATCATCTTTGTTTTTAAAAAAGCAGTCACAAATAGTAGCTCTGATTTTTAACAGACTAAGAGCTTAAAGTTTTCTTAATAAATCCCCTTTTATAACTAATTACAGCAATTTTTAAGCATCCAGACATATTTTACCAAACTTTTTGATAAAAAGTTGTTCTTTCACTTGTATGGAATATTGCAGAAATGCCTGATATTTTAAGATTTCTGCAAAGACATATTTTAAATACTGTTCAGTTGGAGACTGAAAAAGCTGGCGCTATCACTACCTGAAAACCACTTTTAATATTCTGAAACACCTTCTCTCGACATGATTTGAAATATATATTTCTACATGTAAAATCCATCTCTATTTTTTTCTATTCTCTCTAAAATTAATCTTCACTATTTATCAGCTACAGAAAGTCCCTGGGTTAATAAAATTTTCAATCATGCTTTGTCTTTCATAGCTTCAAACTACTCTAATACTGAACGTAACATTTCAAAAGCAATTATCAACCTTAACTATCTATCTACAATATGAGCTGCTCCAAAGTGCTTGAAACATCTGAGCACACTTCCCAAAACAGGTGGAGTTCTGTTGTCCATCATGACAATCTCTCAATAACTCTAAAACATACTTATTCAAGCAACCTCTGTTTATAAACATCCAGCAACTGTACCTCTGCCAGCCCTGCTACTGGAAAAAACACTTAGGACATGCCAGGGATTATGCCAAGCATTTTGTATCTAGTCTCTCATTTGCTCCTTACTACACCCTGTATGTGTAGTATCTCCAAATAAATAGCAATCTATAGTAATAAAGGCAATATTCTTACAGGAAACAAGTTTTTAATACCTGGCACCTATGGGAAAACCTCTCTGATGGAAGAATTTAAGAGGAGGTTGAAAGGGAACAAGCTCAATTTCTTTTAGAGTTCCTAAACTATACCAAAGTCAAACTTATTCTACCTGCACTAACAGGTGAAAGGACATGCAGAACATGCATGGGTTATTGTTCTGAAAAGTCCAAAATACTGTGCTTATTCCTATAGCAACTAGTAGGCTACTGAGACCCAGTGTTAGTTCCATACATAGACTTCATCAGAGAAGCCCTTCCTTTGCAGTTTTTCATTCTTTTTATACCAAATCTTTACCTCAGAATCCCTTTCACTTAAAAAAAAAAAAGGGACTTACATTATCATCATCTAGTCAAATGCAAGGCACTAAAGAGACGACAAAGTAAATATGGAAAAAGACTTGATTTCAATAAGTCAAAATAGAATTTTCAGCACCTGACTGTATTATGGGAACATTTCCCAAATAACTGTTTTAAGATTGGGGAAAAAAAAAAAAAAAAAAGGATCAATTCAATATCAATTCAATATAATAATAGTTAGAACTTAACACAGCTCTTTTTTTTTTTTTGCCCAGGCTGTAGTGCAATAGCTGATCTAGGCTCACCACAACCTCTGCATCCCAGGTCCAAGTAATTCTCCTGCCTCAGCCTCCTGAGTAGATGGGATTACAGGCATATGTCACCACACACGGTTAATTTTGTATTTTTAGTAGAGATGGAATTTCTCCATGTTGGTCAGCCTGGTCTCCAACTCCCAACCTCAGGTGATCCACCTGCCTTGGCCTCCCAAAGCGCTAGGATTACAGGCATGAGCCATCAAGTCTAGTTTTTTTGTTGTTGTTTTTTTTTTTTTTTGAGACGGCAGTCTCGCTCTGTTGTCCAGATTGGAGTGCAATGGTGTGATCTCGGCTCACAACAACCTCTGCCTCCCAGGTTCAAGTGATTCTCCTGCATCGGCCGCCCAAGTAGCTGGGATCACAGGCACACCATGCCCAGATAATTTCTGTATTCTTAGTAGAGATAGGGTTTCACCACATTGGCCAGGCTGGTCTCGAGCTCCAGACCTCGTGATCTGTCCCCTCGGCCTCCCAAAGTGCTGGGATGACAGGCATGAGCCACCGCTCCCAGCCAACACAGCTCTTTAATGTATGTAGCAGACTAATCTAGAATAACCCATTTAACCTTCACAACAGCCATTCAAGGGCCACTATTATCAGTCCCACTTTACAGACAGCAAAAAGATACAGAGGCTAAGTAACTTGCCCATGCACCACACAGTGAGGTGGTAGAGAAAGGATTTGCCTCGTGCAACTGTTTTCTTATACGCTACATACTGCTACTCTTCAAATAGAGGGAAAAAAAAAATCACTGTCACCCAGAAGACTGTCATATGATGATGAATTTTGACTTTGCTTTTTATTTCTAATCCTTTAATGTAAAAGAAATACTTCCTCTGCAGTTTCATATTCTTGTACTAAAGCATAGCTTAATAACATTTTCATTTAAGAAAAGGGAAAAACATACATTTAGTAGTTATAAGAGATACAGTAGGCATTAAACCACATTATTCCTATAATCCAATCCAAAGAGAAATTCAGGTTCAGAAAAGAGCCTATCAAAATAATAAACAACAGCAAAGTGGTAATTGATAAAAGTTTAACTTTTATCCTAATCTTTATCTCATTGAGAGACATATTTGAAAAGAACACTGACAAACTGAGAGATAATGTAACTTGTCCTCAGCATAAGGCTGTAGTTTGTGAAGCAAGGTTTCTTAAAACCTAGTGAGTCCCTTCTCCTATACTATAGTAGATATTTCAAGAAATGAAGTTATTTCCTTTGAAGGATACCGATATGATCAAAAGAAAGTAAAGGGAACTTACCAGAGATAGTTTGTATTGGAAATAATTTGAAGTGCCAAATTTTAAACCATTTCATAATTTTTAAATTTTTTTCAACAGAGATTACATTACAAAGAATTTTCCAGAAATATTTTAATCAAAGTCCTAAAGAAACTTTTGATTAGACATTATTAAATTGTATATTGTTTTAAAACAATAATAATAATCTGTCCTGAGCTATTAGAAAGAAATGTATAGCATGTTATTTTAATAGGCCTAAATGAGGAAGGATCAATATTATTTTAATTTTTAAAAGTCTGTTTATGAAATGCAATCATCCCTCATTAAAAATGCAAGCCGTGCTTCAGCAAGAGGTTAGCGTAAATGATTCATAGAGAGATCTCTCTCCAGTATAATCTTCCTCTCCTGAGAGTTTACTTCAGATGTTTCATCAAACCACTCAAGCTATTATTAAAAATGCTTCCCTGCGATAAAAGGAGGGAATAAACAATATAAACACATTTCCCCATTCCTGTTCACCAATGCCTCTTCCATCTGAGTGATCTATACCTTTATCAGTCACAGGTAAAATTAACTTTCTATATTCCACACATTTCTGCAATCATTTCTTTTCACAAGCATTTTAAGTTAACATCACTTTATATTATTCAAAATAAGGAGTTCAGATTTTTAAGACAGATTTTTATTTCGCTTACCTATTTTGATATTTCAGTGTGAATATTGTCTTTCATTGAAATTAAAAGAAGTCGGCCTTCCAGTTGACGGATTTTAAAAGATTTTAAAATGTCAACTCATCAAAGTCAAGGCACTCCAAATTTAAATGCAATTCTCTTCTACTTAAAAATGCTAATGAAAATGGCTGTTTCAATGCAGCAGCATCTGGCTCATTATAACACTCAGTTTTAACTAATAAATCCTTAATTATTAAATTCTGGTGTTCAATTTCTTTTGGATAAATAAGCCAAACACATACTGCTACAATTATAAATACCTGAGATAAATTATTTATACCATGAAAAAGCATTCCTCTTGATTCTCCAGCTGTTAAATAAGACCCAAAATATATAAGGGACACACATTTGAAAGACCCAGCATTAAACATTTGGGCTCCACTCTATGTAAGTCCCACATTCACAGGCTGGCAAATCTTTAACTCTACTGAGTCCTCATGCATAATGCACAGGGCAATTTGTTTGTGCAAATGGGCCAGTTTTTTTCCCATGCTTTTTCAGAATAATGTGTCAAAACTGAACGTAATCATATATCTCTAATTCTGGCTTTACAAAGCTTCCCTACCTTCACCCAACTTGATGTTTTTATTAAGGAGTTACTGAATATATTTAATCAAGGTATTACTGCACATCACGATGTCTCATAAAGGTTGAAATCCCTGAGAGAATATGTTTCGTTTTAACCCCTAATACATGTTAGAGAGTTTTTCATTTTTCTCTCCCACTCCCAATTCCTTTTTTTTTTCCCCCATCCTTTTTTAATCAGCAACATCGACAGTACTGACTGAATATTTTACAATGGAGTTGCAGAGTATGTGTATTCAATCGTTTCGGCTTCCCAGAAGATTCATTACAGTTACATTAGAAAGTCAAATCAGGCAATTCTGCAGTCTGGTGAAAGCCAGCATATGAAAGAAGGTTAATACAAAAGAATTTCATTTTAGAGGACATTTAGGACTTTAAAAAGCAACATTATGATAAAATTTTCAAGATATTTGTTCTTGTCTTAGCACATGCTTTATAGGTCTAATTTCAGGGCTGTCTAAATGCTTTTCTAGGAAAGAATGAGGGTATATGGGAGGAAATTGTTTGATCTAGAAGGTCTGCCATCTTAATGATCCTCATGCTAAGAACACTGCAGATGTATGTTTTGCCCTCACTCATGGGGAAACAATCTATGGTTCTCTGATTATGCTGATGAAGTACAAGTAAAAGTAAAGGTGCATTCCTTTAAAACAAAGGTTTGAGTGATCGCCAATATTTGTCTTTCTGATTATAAATAAAACTGCTGAGATTTTCAGATCTTAATATGTATTTATATAACAAAAATCAGTAAGTTAATTGTTTTCCATGATTACTAGCAGGTACAGAAAAATCTTTTCAGATCAGTACATGTTTAACCAGCACTTGTGTATAATAATTTTCCTCTCTCCAGAAGTCAAGCCTCAATAAACCCCTAACTAATCTTACTTATTTATTTCCACTGGTTTATAGGTAAGCAAAAAATAAGAATAGACTATCTACTGAAAGGCAAGCCTCCTCATTCAGTACAGTCGACTTACAGAATACAAATTTCAATTCAATACAAAGGTTCACCTTTGCATGAGCAAAATTCCAAAGCTTAAATATCATGGCAAGAAGCAAAGAGCAGCTAGCAGTGGCAACAGACATGAAAGGCGGCTGGCTGTCTTCAGTGCTACCTTTGGCAGCAGTACAGATGGAGTTGGTAGGCCACTGGCTATGCTTAATTTAATATGAAGCTAAATACAGTCAAAACATCTGGTGCACCACTGATGGTTATCATGATAAATTAAATCTGACATCACACACGAACCCATTCAATATTCTATTTATATCCCTTTTACCTAAACCACAAAACTAAAAATCCACGTTTGCTTTTGTTTTTCATCTCCTCTTAGCCGTCCTGTATTTTAGAAAAGGAAGGTTTTGTTGATCTGTTGTTTATTCAAGTTAGGGGCCTTCTTTTCAGAAAAGGACTACAAAAATTTGTATATAAAATGTCAAGGGGGCCATTCAAGTGATGGTCTCTTTGGTTTAAGTTTCATGGACAATCCGCCGCTGGGGAGGTTGAAAGGCAGTGTAAAAACTAAATAGTACACCAAGTGGCACATGAAATTGGGACAAAGAATACAAAAATTTTAAAAGCAGACAATTTAACTGACAACCTACAGAAGAGCAAACAAGACTTTCTAGGCAAGCACATCAACAAAAATAAACTATATGTCAGAATCTGTTTATAACATATATTTCTAAAATGCAAAACCCCAAATTGGGCCAGGTTCAGTGGCTCACACTTATATATCCAGCATTTTGGGAAGTCAAGAAAGGAGGATCACTGGAGCTCAAGAGTTTAAGACCACCAGCCTGAGCTATAATATAGTCAGACTCTGTCTCTACAAAAAATAAAAATTAAATTAAATTGAATTCTTAAAAACCCAAATCTACAGCATACCACCACAAAAAAAGTACAATTATAAAGGAAAAAAGTCAATTAAAGAACCAAATTATGAGTCAAGTGTAATCCCTGCACTTTGGGAAGCCAATGCAGGAGAATTGAGCCCAGAAGTTCAAGATCAGCCTGGGCAACACAGCGAGAACCCATCTCCACTAAAAAATTTTAAAATTTTTAAAATAAAGTAAAAAAGAATCAAATTATCAGTTTTAAGAAACGTGTAATTCTTACAAGCAACTAATTCATAAAACAGAATTAGATTATGGCTAAAATTTTGTTATTTTTAAAAAGGCAGCACACCACTTATAACTGAAGTAGTCACTTCCTCAACTGCAATATTCAAATTATTGCATTTTTATTACATTGCTTTGAAGGATATTCAGTGAAAATAATTTTTAATTCTAGTGCTATATAATATTAGCTTCACCCATACTCTTTTAAACAAAAAGTACCTAAAAGCCCTGACTCTCCATCTGAAGGGAGGACAGCATGCCATATAATAAATTCAGTACAATGGAAATGAGAACCATATTTCTGTTTAACTTTATTCATCTTGGCTAGAGCTGTAAAAAAAAGTTATTAAAATTAATGCATCAAACTATCATAATTCCATCCTTTTTATTACTGGCAATATTCTTTCTAAAATATTAGTCTGCTTTGCTATATTAGTATATCTTTTTGAAAGTTCTCTTTGAAAATCAGGATCACTTTAAACTTAGAAGGAAAATATGCAATTATACTAATTTGGCACTGAATCTTATTAGGTTCAGTGGGTTTGAAACTTTGAAAATTATTTCTTTTTTTTTTTTTTTGAGACGGAGTTTCGCTCTTGTTACCCAGGCTGGAGTGCAATGGCACGATCTCAGCTCACTGCAACCTCCTCCTCCTGGGTTCAGGCAATTCTCCTGCCTCAACCTCCTGAGTAGCTGGGATTACAGGCACGCACCACCATGCCCAGCTAATGTTTTGTATTTTTAGTAGAGACGGGGTTTCACCATGTTGACCAGGATGGTCTCGATCTCTTGACCTTGTGATCCACCCTCCTCGGCCTCCCAAAGTGCTGGGATTACAGGTTTGAGCCACCGCGCCCGGCTGAAAATTATTTCTTCATGGGCCGGGCACAGTGGCTCTCACCTGTTATCCCAGCACTTTGGGAGGCCGAGGCGGGTGGATCACCTGAGGTCAGGAGTTCAAGACCAGCCTGACCAACATGGAGAAACCCCATCTCTTTTATAAAAAAAAAAAAAATTAAAAAAAAGAAAATTATTTCTTCATTATAAAGCCACTTACTTGGCCAGGTGTAGTGGTTCATGCCTATAATTCCACCACTTTGGGAGGCTGAGGCAGGTGGATTACATGACGTCAGGAGTTCAAGAGCAGCCTGACCAACATAGTGAAACCCCATCTCTACTAAATACAAAAAGTTGTCTGAGGCGAGAAAATCGCATGAACCCGGGAGGCAGAGGTTGAAGTGAGCCGAGATTGCGCCATTGCACTCCAGCCTAGGCAATGAGATTGAAACTCTGGCTATTTTCCCTAGCAAATTATTGCTCCCTTTCTCTTTCACTAATCAATTTTTCTAAAGTTTACACAAAAGAAACGCCACTGGAAATTCTCTTTCTCTAGTCACGACTAAATGAATGAACCACAGGGCTACCAAAATCAAATTCTCTACTGCATCACTAATGTAATACTAAATGTGATGCTCCATCAAAAAATACCTAAAATTTACATAATTTCCCATAATCTTATCAGAGGAACAAATGTAAGACAATGGGAAGAAAATCAAGATAAGATCACTGTTGCTGGTTTGTGTATTCCTGTTTTTCTCAACTCCTCCCACAGTGGATGGAACATTGTTAAGAGAGTTGGTATAAACTACTTCACTAAAATTTTGTATTTGAACATCAGCCTTTTTTCATTCTAAAGTATTAATTTAACCAAAAATCCAAACATCCAGTCTATTCACCAGAAACACTCATCATAAAGACATTTATTTACTATCCATATAAAGATGCAAAATGGCATTCCTAACAGCCAACATAATCAACTTAAGTGCCTATCAACAGATGAATTGATAAAGATACACACACACACACACACACACACACACACACACACACACACACATGCAATAGAATACTATCTGGTCTAAGAAAATCCTGTTATTTGCAACAACATGGATGAACCTGGAGGACACTATGTTAAGTGAAATAAGTTAGGCATAGAAAGACAGATACTGTATTATCCCACTTACGTGTAGAATATTAAAATGTTAAACTCAATTTTTCTTTTTTTTTTTTTTTTTTATTTTGTCTTTTTGAGATGGAGTCTTGCTCTGTCGCCCAGGCTGGAGTGCAGTGGCATGATCTTGGCTCACTGCAACCTCTGCATCCCAGGTTCAAGCGATTCTTCTGCCTCAGCCTCCTGAGTAGCTGGGATTACAGGCCTGCATCACCACGCCAGCTAATTTTGGCATTTTTAGTACAGGTGGGGTTTCAGCACATTGGCCAGGCTGGTCTGGATCTCCCGACCTTGTGATCCACCCACCTCAGCCTCTCAAAATGCTGGGATTACAGGCATGAGCCACCATGCCCAGCCCTATCTTTTTTTAAACACACAAGGTCTTGCTCTGTTGCCCAAGCTGGAGTGCAGTGGCATGATCACAGCTCACTGTAACCTGAAATGCTCAGGTGCAAGCAATCCTCCTCCCTCAGCCTCCTAAGTAGCTGGGACTACAGGTGTGCGCCAGCATACCTGGCTAACTTTTTGTTTTATTTTATTTTTTTTGTAGTGACAAGGCCTTACCAAGTTGGTCTCTGATTCCTGGGATCAAGGGATTCTCCTGCCTCATCAACCTTTTTTTGAAGCTGAAGTAGAAGCAGAGAGTAGAATGGTAGTTACCAGGGGCAAAGGGGAGGGCTGGGAAAATGTGAGCCAAAGGATACAAAATTTCAGTGAGAAGGAATAAGTTCAAGAGATCAATTGTATAACATAATGACTATAATTAATGATAATGTATTATATTCTTGAAAACTGCAAAGAAGTATAGACTTTAAGTATCCTAACCACACACAAACTGATGTGAGGTAATACATATGCTCATTGAAGCCAATCCACAACGTATACGTATTTCAAAACCCTATGCTATATATAATAAATGTGTACAATTTTTGTCAATTTAAAAAATGGGATTATATGGCCAGGCATGGTGGCTCACACCTGTAATCCCAGGACTTTGCGAGGCCAAGGCAGGCGGATCACAAGCTCAGGAAATCGAGACCATCCTGGCCAACATGGTGAAACCTCGTCTCTACAAAAAATTAGCTGGGCGTGGTGGCACTCACCTATAGTCCCAGCTACCCAGGAGACTGAGGCAGGGGAATCGCTTGAACCCAGGAAGTGGAGGTTGCAGAGAGCGAGACCGTGCCACTGCACTCCAGCCTGGCCACAGAGCAGACTCCATCTCAAAAAAAGTGGGGGAGGGATTATTCTCTCACCTCAACATTGAGGTACTATCTAAAAAGATATTTCCCAGCTACTCAGATGGTGAAGCTAGAGAACTGCCTAAGCCCAGAAGTTGGAGACCAGCCTGGGCAACATAGTGACTCTGTCTCAAAAAAAGAGATAAATAAAAATAAAAAGATAAGGTGACTGTCAAAGAAAGGAAGGAGGTATTAAGCCACTGAAAGGTTATATTTTTCCTTTAGAAAAATGAAAAATTCCTATTTTACTGTCAATTACTACCCCCTCTGACACATTAATTTAAATGTAGAATCTTTTTACGTGAGAAAATTACTAAATCAGATACCACATCTCAGAATGTGCTAGATGTTACATGGAAAAGAGCATCATCCTTTCAAAAAGCAAGGATGAAGACAGTAACAACAATTAGAAAGAAAAAGGCCAGAAGCACGCAAGTGAAACAAGCCAGTGCACCTTAGGCCTTTGCTGGTACAGTCAAACTATAAGTATTTCTAAAAGGGGAATAAAAGATGTCTGTAGTTACCTTAGAAGGTTAAATTCTTCTAAATAGACTCTTACCAAAGGAAAAAACAGAATGGAAATTGAAAAATTCTTTCTTCTCCCCTTTGGAGAATATGGTTTAGCCGTTTTTAAAAAATGGAAATCTCAGGAGATAGGAGTACCAATCCCATTCCAGTTAACTAAGTTGCTCTGATAATTTGATTGCAAGTTGTATAAAACCGTACACCCAGTAGGCTCAATTGCAAAACACCCATAAAGAACTTAGAACACTACACAAATTCAACAGACGTGAAGAAAAACACTACCAAATTCAAATGTGAGAGACAATCTTCCTGCTGATAGACATATAACTCTAAATTCCTACTCTTTATGTATACACACACACACACACACACACACACACACACACACACACAATATATCTTGATGATCAGAGAGCACTATTATAATTCTAATTAAGGTCAATTTCCCATATGGGAAAAGGAAGATTTATCTGAGAAATAATTCAAAATAAATTATTCCCAAGTAAGTAGACCTAGGCCTTTAATCATTTTGTTTTTTTGTTTTGAAATGGAGTTTCGCTCTTGTTGCCCAGGCTGGAGTGCAGTGGTGCAATCTTGGCTCATGCAACCTCTGCCTCCCAGTTTCAGGCAATTCTCCTGCCTCAGCCTCCTGAGTAGCTGGGATTACAGGCACCTGCCACCATGTCCAGCTAATTTTTTGTATTATTAGTAGAGACAGGGTTTCATCATGTTGGTCAGGCTCGTCTTGAACTCCCGACCTCAGGCGATCCACTTTGCCTTGGCCTCCCAAAGTGCAGGGATTTTAGGCATGAGCCACCGCACCCAGCCCCTAGGCCTGTGATAGTTAAGATTATCATTTATATATCATTTACATTAATCACCACAGTCCAGAAAAGTCAGCCTTAGATAAGATGCCAAACAAAATCTGGAATGAAAAGAAAGAGTCCTGGGTCAGTAGTACAGCTTTGTTTCAAGCACATGAAGGGACCCCACAGAGGTGTGAGAAAGACAGTTCCTAAGCGTGACAGAGGTTATAGGGAGGGGAGTGGGAAGCCTAGGAATAGGTAACTGAATTTGGACAGGCCTTTGATGTTTTAAGCCCCTTTCTAGGGATTTTTGTTTTCTTTTGGAGCCAGGGTCTTCCTCTTTCACCCAGGCTGGTTTTAAAAATATATTTACTATTATTATTCCCTTGGAATACTAGTATTAATACTAAGTTAAATTCTTTGAAAATCCAGCCAGTGTTAGCTATGCTAAATGAAAACAAAAGACTTTATATAATTTTACATTTAAAAAGAGAAACTCTGGGCCGGGCGCGGTGGCTCAAGCCTGTAATCCCAGCACTTTGGGAGGCCGAGGCGGGTGGATCACGAGGTCAAGAGATCGAGACCATCCTGGTCAACATGGTGAAACCCCGTCTCTACTAAAAATACAAAAAATTAGCTGGGCATGGTGGCACGTGCCTGTAATCCCAGCTACTCAGGAGGCTGAGGCAGGAGAATTGCCTGAACCCAGGAGACGGAGGTTGCAGTGAGCCGA
>NW_022436983.1:2953071-2968559 GCF_009761245.1 Sapajus apella
CTCAAAAAAAAAAAAAAAAAAAGAGAAACTCTGGCCTGGTGCGGTGGCTCACGCCTGTAATCCCAGCACTTTGGGAGGCCGAGGTGGGCGGATCACGAGGTCAAGAAATCGAGACCATCCTGGTCAACATGGTGAAACCCCGCCTCTACTAAAAATACAAAAAATCAGCTGGGCATGGTGGCGCGTGCCTGTAATCCCAGCTACTCAGGAGGCTGAGGCAGGAGAATTGCCTGAACCCAGGAGGCGGAGGTTGCAGTGAGCCGAGATCGCGCCATTGCACTCCAGCCTGGGTAACAAGAGCGAAACTCCGTCTCAAATAAATACATACATACATACATACATACATACATACATACATACATACATACATAAAAAGAGAAACTCTGCACTCTTCAGAATTAGAAGCAGTGGAGCCACCAAGAGTCTCAGAGCAACATTAGCTACTTCTTATGTTCCATGTACCAGGCTAAATTATTTTCATATATTATCCCACTAATGCATAATCAACCCTATCAGTTAGCTATTATCAGCTCCATTATATAGACGAGGAAATGGAGGCACAAAGACATTCCATAAATCTAACAAGGTTACAGGACAGAGAGGTGGCAGAACAAGGATTTAAACCCAATCCTTCTGTTCTCAAGCTCAGACTTAGCAAAATGAGAACCAAAAATCAAAGAACCCCAAAGAGAAATAAAAACTCAAAGGAAGAATCTGAGGTCTTTAAACAACACCAGAGCACTCCTGTACTAAAACTGGAGGATTTTCAGGTTTCGCAATGTGACAAACTTGGAAAATACACATCTGACACTAAATCCTTTGGCAATTTTATTCCACCTCAGGACTTCAACTACTCCACTCTCAGCATCTCCATCTTAACCTTGACGACTTCTCAGATATTAAATATGTCCATCTGCCTAATGACAAAAATCACTCCCCTCAATGAAAAGCCGTATTTATTAGCATCTTCTTCCTGAAATCAGTTTGTCCTCCTGTGTTCCCAATTGTTTAATACCCACAGCTATAATACAACTTACCTATGCTTCACACCTCCCCCGCATTTAAGATTATATGCCTTGTTCTAACAATTGCCAAATCCAACTAATTCTGCCTCTACAATGTCTCACATCTGTCACATGTCTTCATTTCCCCTGCCAGTTAGAAAGGTTAGATTCTCATTACTTTTCACCCAGTCTTCACTCTCTTCTTTTCATCACATACTAGAAGTAGTTTTCCTAAAACACAATTCTTATCATGTCACTCCTTTACTAGAAAACCTTCAAGAAGGATCATTCCCCACCAATCAACTCTTCAAGATTCAGATCCAATGCCTCCTCCATGCAACCTTGCATAATCTCCTTCCCCTAAGGACAGGTCACTGCTTTCTCCTCTAAACTTCATAGCCCTTCAGCAGTACTTCACTTGACCCTTACCAATTTCAGCCTCATATTTCAACAACCTGTACTGAAATACTAGCATCATCACCCTACTGGAAGACAAGCACCTTATGAGAAGGTTCAATGTCTAATTGAACTGTGGGTCTCCCACAAATTCTGGTGAAAACATACTTGCGTATAGATATTTAAATAGTTGACAAATGAATAAAAAAATTATAAATCAGCTTTCTCAGTTATAACACAAGCTTTTTAGCACAAGAACTTGGGTCCATTTGCTTAATTTTTAAAAAACATACAAAATGTGAAGACTAATCATAATTTCCATGAAACCAGCCCTTTTTGGTTCCTAGAATAGCCAGGGAAAGGTGCTTATTTGAAGACAAAAAAAGTGGCACCAGTTAGCTAGGCCAGGCACTGTCTAACTCTACTAGTTAGAGGCCAGGAACACTTGGGGGGGCCTCAGCTTTTGGTCCTTCTGGATGAAGCCTCAGGAGGGCTTTCCCCTGACAATGGACTAACTGATTCAAGATGACCACTCAGTTAAAGACAACCTCCTCCTTTCCCAAGACTACTTCTCCAAACACTGATGTTTCTACCGTAAGGTCAACTCCTCTTTTTTTTCTCCTTATGGCAAGGCTTATGGAGAATCTATGCCACACAAATGATTCTATGCCACATAAACTATGCCACATAAACTCCACATGAAGACTAGGAGTTCAAAATGCCTGAATGACCTGGAACCATGGAAAATTAACATTCTGCCTTCTACAGTAAAGTCATACTCTTGAGCAAAGGAAGAAAAAAAAAACCATTATCACAGTCCCTCAATCAGCAAAAATCTAGGCATGGAAGACTAAAAGAAGTTAGGGTCCAGTGAGCTGAAAAAAGAAAACACTAACCAGAAATTTATTATCTGCAATATATAGCAGATTTGGAGGATAAGAATGAAAACAGAAGACGATTTCTAGACATCCTGATGGAGAAGGATAATATTTACCTCAGTAAAGTCACAACCATAGGAACAAATCCAGATTCTCTTTGTTGTTGTATAACTCTGTAAAAAATCAGAGTGTAATTCACTTCTCAATTCAGAAATAAGATGTCCTAAAAAAAATAAGAGGTATTTCTTGAAAACTAAAAGAAAAAAGTCTATCCCCATAATCACAGTTTCCATGCAGTATTAAAAATGAATGTCCAGCTGGGGGTGGTGGCTCACACCTGTACTCCCAGCACTCTGGGAGGCTGAGGCATGTGGATCACCGAGGTCATGAGTTTGAGACCAGCCTGACCAACATAATGAAACCCCATCTCAACTAAAAATACAAAAAAATTAGCCAGATATGGAGGCAAGTGCCTGTAATGACCTGGGACCATGGAGAATTAGTATTTTGCCTTCTGCAGTAAAGTCATAATGCAGAAGGCAAAATAGCGCCTATAATCACAGCTACTTAGGAGGCTGAAGCAGGAGAATCACTTGACCCTGGGAGGTAGAGGTTACAGTGAACCAAGATCACACCACTGCACTCCAGCCTGAGCGACAGAGCTAGACTTGGTCTCAAAAAAAAAAAAAAGTCCATCCTATAATTCAAGAAGTGAGGGTACTAGTTGACTGAGTGTATTTATTCTCACTCAAAAAATTAACTCAAGGTCAAGAAGACCTCTGCCACCAGGTGTGGTGTACCAGTCCTAGGAGGCTATCTCTCAGAGTCCCATGCTTCTTATCAAGATGGTTCCCATGCTCAGTCTTCCCTTTCCCGCATCACTACCTCCTCCAAGTTAAAGAATATCTCTACTAAAAACACAAAAAATTAGTTGGGTGTGGTGGCATGTTCCTGTAGTCCCAGCTACTCAGGAGGCTGACATGGGAGAATCACTTGAACCCAGGAGGCAGAGACTGCAAAAGAGATAGGAGCCTGAACTAGTATAATGGATTAGGAAGAGATAAGAGATACAGGAAGAAGAAACAATACTTGATTCTATATAGCGGGGAGAAATCAACACAGCCCAAGTTACTTAGACAACTGAACAGCCTTTATCAAAACAAGAAAACACAGAAAGACATGTTTGGGAGCTGGGAAATTCATCGTATCCTGAAATTTAATTAATTTACAGAAGTTGTATAAGTACTTAGAGAAGGTTTTGTTTTAAGAGGTTGGAAGCTTTCTTGGGTATTTATTTATCCAATTTTAAAATGCAATTTAATGTTAGTTATGTTTATAAGTAGAACTAGATATTTAAATAGAGGTTAATTTAATTTGAATTAACATGTATCAAAAGCTGTATTATTTTTCTTTTACCTTTATACAAAATGTACTGAATTAATGAATAGACTCATATGATTAAATTGAATTCAAGGCTTAAGGAAAACTAAACTTTAAACTTTTTAACTTACATAACTTGACTTCATTTTCTACATCAGAAATTATTAGTTGGGTATCATGGGTATGTAGCATTAGTGGTTAAAAACTGAGAAGCTCTAATTTGATGGCTTCTATTTTCCCGGTGAAAATAGGAAATTAGGTCATCAATTCAGGAAATGGAACGGAAGGATTCATGGTATGAGGAAGTAGACCAGGAATCCAAGGTTTAATAAATAGTTGAAATAAAAGTGACAGAGGCCAGACACAGTGGCTCGTGCCTGTAACGCCAATACTTTAGGAGTCCAGGGCAGAAGGATCACTTGAGCCCAGAGTTTGAGACCACCCTGGGCAACATAGTGAGACCCTGTCTCTATAAAAATAAGTCAAAATCAGCTGGATATTTTGGCACACATCTGTATTAGTCCTAGCTACTTGAGAGGCCAAAGTAGGAGGATCACTTGAGCTGGCAGGTCGAGGCTGTAGTAAGCCAAGATTGCACCACTGCACTCTACCCTGGGATACAAAGTGAGACCTTGTCTCAACAAGAAAAGAAAAAAAAAAAGAGAAAGAAAAAAAATGATGCTTATCAAAAAAGATGTTATTTCTAAATAAAAAGCTTTCTTTATTAAAAAAAATTTAAAAGAGCCTGTAATGCCAGCACTTTGGGAGGCCAAGGCAGGCAGATCACGTGGAGGTCAGGAGTTCAAGACCAGCCTGGTCAACATGGTGAAACCTCATCTCTACTAAAAATACAAAAAAAAAAAAAAAAATTACCTAGGTGTGATGGTACGCGCCTGTAGTCCCAGCCACTTGGGAGGCTAGGGCAGGAGAATCACTTGAACCTGGGAGGCAGAGATTGCAAGGAGCCAAGATCACACCACTGTACTCCTGCCTGGGTGACAGGGCGAGACTTTGCCTCCAAATATAAAATAAGACCAAATAAAATAAAATAATAATGAAGAAAAGATGAGGTATGTTGGTGGAGGGATACAGAAAGACCACTGGCATAGTCACAGGAAATTTGGAGTGCAGAAGCCATGGCTTCACAAGGCATCCATTAGCTGAATGATGCCTTCTTCTTTACAATTACTTATAATATTATATATACATAATTATAATGTTATATATGCATGGCTACTCTGAGGTGTAAAAAGAATGTGTTTCTGGAATCTTGATTTTCAGGTATGCCTTAAAGATAGAAATAAGTAAGAGGAAATTTGGTTATCTATATACTTGAAGAGGAATATATGCACTCTAATTCTAACCATGGAAAAAATTCTTCCCAGAAAAGAGTATAAACCACAATATCCATTTCGGAAGATAATAAAAGCATCAGTCATTCATTATGCTTTAATATCACTTTAATATCACCATGTCCTTTTTCCTCTAACCCTTAAGTCAGAATTCTAGATGAGGACTGTCCAATAGAACTGTTAGGGAATGACAGAAATATTCTCTATCTTGTGCTGTCCAATACAGCACCCACTGGTCACGTGTGGCTACTGAACACTTGAAATGCAGCTAGTGTGACTGAAGAACTTATGTTTAAATTTTATTTAAGTTAATTTAAATAGTCACATGAGGGTAGCGCCTACCATACAGAACAGGACAGTAAACTTTTCTGTTAAAGAAAATGAAGAAATGTATGGGCCAGCTAGGTGCCCAAGAGTCCTGTTTACAACAAAAAAGATTTTTTTTAAAAATGTGAATTCACTCACTTATGAATACATATAAAAATACTGACGCTTGCCCCTGAAGAGCCTTTGGTTCCATTCTCATGACACAAGAACTCTAAAATTTAAAAGATGTGGGTGTGAACTAGGAGGACAAAGGAAATCCATTTCATACCCCAAGTTCCAAAAGAAACCAGTGTACTTAAGAGACGGAGTTCATCATCTTTAGGGGAAAAATGTTCATCGGGCATCTTCTAAAAGCCAGTGGTTGGCAAACTATCGCCCACAGGCGACATCTGGACTAGAGCCTGTTTTTACAAATGTTTTATAGGAACACTACCATACCCATTTGCTGCAAAAGCATGTATGCATGCTTTGGGGCTATAAGGGTAGAGTTGAGTAGTTATGACCATCTGGCCCACACAGCCTGAAGTGTTTACTACCTCACACTGATTTGAGTAAAGTTTTTTACCCAATGATTTGAGTATAAAAAGTAAAGACTTTGTTTCGGGGGGTAAACTGCTGCTGCATTTTATTTCTAGGAAAAAAGCAATTTCAAGGAAAAAACAAAAACAATCACATATGGAAGATCTAAAATACCATACTTCCAATCCCAATCCACAGTATTTCATTAAAAAATTACTGACCCAGGCCAGGCATGGCAGCTGACTCCTGTAATCCCAGCACTTTGGGAGGCCGAGGCAGACGGACCACAAGGTCAGGAGATCGAGACCATCCTGGCCAACATGCTGAAACCCCATCTCTACTAAAAATAGAAAAAAAATAGCTGGGTGTGGTAGTGTGTGCCTGTAATCCCAGTTACTCAGGAGACTGAGGTATGAGAATTGCTTGAACCCAGGAGGCAGAGGCTGCTGTAAGCCAAGACTGCACCACTGCACTATAGCCTGGCAACAGAGTAAGACTCCGTCTCAAAAAAAAAAAAAATACAGACCCAATAAATGACTGTCAAGGAACAAAGTGACTGGGCAGATGCCTAATTCAGAATGACATCCTTAAGACACTGAATTCTGGACCATTTTTAAAGTAGTAAAACTCTTAGCCATTTTAAAGATGTAAAACACATCATTGTGGTTTGTTTGGTTGTTTGGGGACAGGGTCTCGACCTCTCACTCAGGCTGGAGTGCAGTGGCACAGTCATGACTCACTACAACCGCAACCTCCAAGGCTCAAGCAATCTTCCCACCTTGGCCTCCCAAGTACCTTGGACTACAGGCTAATGCTACCCTCCCCATTATTTTATTTTTGTAGAGATATGGTCTCGCTACATTGCCCAGGCTAGTCTCAAACTCCTGGACTCAAGCAATACTCCTGCCTCAGCCTCCTGGGATTACAGGCATGAGTCCCCACACCCGGGCCACACCATTAATTTTTTTATTTTTTATTTTTGAGATGAAGCCTTGCTCTGTAGCCCAGGCTCAAGTAGAGCAGTGCAACCTTGGCTCACCGCAACCTCCATCTCCCGGGTTCAAGTCATTCTTCTGTCTCAGCCTCCCGAGTAGCTGGGATTACAGATGCACGCCACTGCAGCTGGCTTATTTTTTGTATTTTTAGTAGAGACAGGGTTTCATCATGTTAACCAGGCTGCTCTTGAACCCCTGACCTCAGGTAATTTGCCCACCTCAGCCTGCCAAAATGCTAGGATTACAGGCATGAGCCATCACACCCAGCCTACACCATTAATTTTTAAGCATACTAATATATTGGAAATTTTTTAAAACAAAGCTTGAAACAACTATCACCAAAAGTTTTATAACACAAAAAGTCAATACCTCTGAACACAGTGTTCCATCTGTAATGGAGTAAACATTCTCACTTCAGAATATCATTGAAATAGTTAAGTAAGTTATTGTCATGAGATACTTGACACAGAATGGGTGCTTAATTTTTTCAAAAAGAAGGTTGAAGGTATTTGAGAAGCAGACACCCAAACAGCACAACAGAGTGGATCTATCCTGGGGACCAACAGCCTGAGAGCCTCTGGGGCTGATGGCTTTCCAGGCTGAAGGCCGCAAGCAGATTTTCATCCGTGTATTTATTTGCTCTTTGACAGGTGATTCTTATTAATACACAGGTATTCTACATGTACACATAACTCAAGAATATATCAAGTAGGCAGCTGTTACCCGCCTATCACTAATTACAAACTAAAAGGTATCCTCCACAAAGAAGCCATGGGGGCAGGGTAAACTTAATGTTTCTCAACAGGTCATTCTCCAAGGATTATGTATAATTAGGGCTTTACTTTCCCAATAACGGAAAACCACATTTTCAATATTGACAAATCATTGAATGTTTGGTCAAAACCAGATTTAGACAAAATGTCACCTACTGATTGAGAGCACAGTCTCAGAAAACAGACTGCCTCAGTGTACTTATAGCCTTACCATGTACTAGCTCTGTCTCGGTTTCCTCATCTGTGGAAATAACTATACTTACTCCATGAAGAACATGAGAAGGATACAGTAACGTAGAACAACATTGTGGCAAACTGCAAGCACTCAATAAAACACTGTATTTTTAAAACCTACGGCTAATGTACTGCCCACAGGAATGTAAAATCGGTACAATCTTTTTTAGAGGGTAACTTGGCAATTTCTACTAAAATCTAAAATATGCCTAACTTTTGACTCAGTAACTATTTTCAGAAATTCATCCTATAAAAATATTCACAGGTTTATGAAAAGATATTGACAAGGATGTTAACTGCAGCATCATTCATAATGGCAAATAACTGGATGCAATCTAAACATCCATCAGTTGAAAGTTGGCCAAATTATAACAATAACATGTCTTCTTATGAAATACCTGCAATTGTTAAAAAATAGACTATGCATGGAGCTATTTGGGGAAATATTCATGATTTGTGGTTAAGATTAAAAACTGAGTCTCAGGACAGGACGTGGAGTACGGTCTTACTTCTATTAATTAAAAAAAAGAAAGAAAATAACTACAGGAGTCAGGATCCACTAAGGAGATGCAACAACCCATCTGCTGTGGAAAGAAAAAAAAATTAATAAAAAAGAAAATGCATATAGCATAAATTTTTTTAGAGAATAAACACAAAACTCCTAACAGTTATTATTTTGGAAATTAGAACTATTAGAAACTTGGCCAGGCATGGTGGCTCACACCTGTAATCCCAGAACTTTGGAAGGCCAAGGCAGGTGGATTACCTAAAGTCAGGAATTCGAGACCAGCCTGGCCAACATGGCGAAACCCCATCTCTACTAAAAATACAAAAAAATTAGCCAGGCGTGATGGTGCATGCCTGAAATCCCAGCTACTCACGAACCCAAGAGGCGAAGGTTGCAGTGGGCTGAGATTGCACCACTGCAACACTCCAGCCTGAGTGACCGAGTAGGAGTCTGTCCCACCCCCACCAAAAAAAAAAAAACTATTAGGAACTTTTGTTTGCTAAATATTTTTTTGCATTATGTAAAGTTTATAAATAGCATATATTAATTTTACAATCAGAAAAAAGAAAGATAAAATAGGTTTTTAGAGACCTGTGAGACACTGCTGCAAATGCTGTTTAGGAAAAGATATAAAATTTTGTATGTCTGTATTTTCATATGTACATGTATATATGTAATATCTATATACCCAATTTTGTAAAATAGTCCCAATTTTGCCAATTTTGTAATACATGTGACTAGAAAAAGAGACTGGAAGACAAAATACAGACAGCTGTTATCTCTATAAATTCCATGAAGGCAGGAACTTCAACTATATTGAAATATATACTCAGTTCTGGGAGGTTGAGGTGTAAGAGTTGCTTGAACCCAGGGGTAAAGGCTACAGTGAGCAGAGATCATACCGCTGCATTCTAGCCCAGGCGACAGAGCAAGACTCTAACTCAAAAAAAGAAGAAAAAAGAAATCTACTTCTTAAAAAATATTTTGTTGAATAAGTGAATATCTGCTCTGTACCTTTAGTATAATACCAACTAAATAAAAAAGAATTTTACTGATTGAATTGCCAAAGAAAGTTTTTGAGAATTTTAAGGTCCAAAAATGTTACTGTTACTTGTCATCTTAATTTAAACATCTAAAAGTCAAAACATCTGCCTAAATAGAGATGTTCAAGAAATATTTCATTACTTAAAATGCTATAGCAATAATATGAAATTATATTAAATCATAACCAGATGATATGTCTTCATAGCAGCTCTCATCCAAAGAAAGCAGATGCTGAAAGGAGGTTGCTGATTGGGTGCAGTGGCTCACACCTAAAATCCCAGCGCTTTGGGAGGCCAAGCAAATCACTTGAGCTCTGGAGTTCAAGACCAGCCTGTGCAAAATAGCAAAACCCCATATAAAAAATACAAAAATTGGCCAGGCATGGTGGCTCACACCTGTAATCCTAACACTTTGGGAGGCCAAGGCAGGTGAATCACAAGGTCAGGAGTTCAAGACCAGCCTGACCAACATGTTAAAACCCCATCTCTACCAAAAATACAAAGAATTAGCCAGGCATGGTGATGTGTGCCTGTAATCCCAGCTACTCAGGAGGCTGGGGCAGAAGAATTGCTTGAACCCAGGAGGCGGAGGTTACAGTGAGCCAAGATAGTACCACTGCACTCCAACCTGGGTGACAAAATGAGACTATGTCTCATTTAAAAAAAAAAAAAAAAATTAGCTGGGCATGGTGGCATGGCCTGCAGTCCCAGCTACTTGGGAAAGGCCGAGGTGGAAAGATCATTTGAGCCTGGGAAGTTGAGGGTGCAGTGAGCCAAGATCGGGTCACTGCACTTCAGCCTGGGTGACAGAAAGACTCTGCCTCAAAAAAAAAAAAAAAAGTAAGCCAACGCATGTGCCATTGTCATGATTCTCTTAACACTTAACTGCCCAATTTGGCTTTTAATGCATAATTTAGGGGAGGAGAGTCTGTAATTATTTACCCTTTTTCATTGAAGAAAGGGACAATGAAAATATCTAGCACAATAAATTCCAAACTGTTAAATATACAGCATCTTCAATGTCAATCTTCTGGTCTAAAAAATGGCACAAAGACACAGAGTGACATGGTCAACTACCCCACACTTGGAGAAAAAACAACTCCAAAAACCCTGCCAGTACATACTACAGCTAAAACATTAATGTGTGTAGCCATAACTACATGATTGAATTGGCCTCTATAAATGATGTATTGATTTGGTCAAGAGTTAAAAAGCCACCCTCCAACTACTGTCAACTCGGTACATCCATGCGCCAAAACATTATGCAGCCATTATAAACAATATTAATTTAAACACACAATACACAACTGAGTGAGGAAAACAGGAGATGTCAGAAATACCCCACAATAATTGGATTCAGCCAGTAAATTATAGCAAATCATGGAACAGAACACTACATCATTATTAAAAGTCCTCAAAGTATATTTATTGACATTGAAAGACATGAAAGTGCTCACATTTTACTAAACATGGAGCAACTGAAAAAACTTATCTAACGTGGTACCATTTTTGACATGTACTTATACTACCAATAAAGAAAAAAGCCTGAAAGAATACATCAAATAACTAACATTACTTATCTATCAATGCTTTTACATTTCTTATTTTTTAAGTCTATTTCTAACTTTTATACAATGAACATCTACAGCCACTTTATATACTAATGAAAATTAAAAAGTTATAACTGGCTGGGTGTAGCAGCTCACATTTGTAATCTCAGCACTTTGGGAGGTCGAGGCGAGTGGATCACTTGAGGTCAGGAGTTTGAGACCAGCTTGGCCAACACAGCAAAACCCCGTCTCTCCTAAAAACACAAAAATTAGCCAGGCATGGTGGTACACGTCTGTAATACCAGCTATTGGGAGGCTGAGGCAGGAGAAGTGCTTGAACCTGGGAGGTGGAGGTTGCAGTGAACTGAGATCGCCAATGCACTCTAGCCTGAGCAACAGAGCAAGACTCCGTCTAAAAAATAAAAAAAATTAAAAAAAAAGTTGTATCTAAAGCAAGTTACAATGCTGTGCAAACATTTGATAACAACGATAGTCAAAGACAACGAGAAGGGGAAATGACACAAAAGAACTGCCACAGAATTTTAATAGAATGATATCTAGGTGATCTTTCCCGCTCATTTACTCAAGTCTTTGACAACGGCTCATAGCCTTCCTTCTCAATGGATCCTGTCATAATCCAGGGTGATGGCAACAAAAATGTACTCATCTAACCAGGTACCTGGTTCCTAGGTGTCCTCATCACCACAAATCCACATACACAGCCACAACCTGCTCCACTTCTAAAACCATTCACTCAAGGCAGTCCATTCTGTGGCCATAATCACAAGCAATCCTGAATATTTGAGGTGCATTTGTTCTCCAGACTCAACAGAATCTTTCTCCCTTTGGTCCTCAGTTTTCGTCATTTCAGCATCTTTTAGATTTCACTTCTACCTTCTCTGGTTTACACTCACTGCTTCTAGGAATTTCATATTATCTCCTTCATTTTGGCAAACTATTAACACCTATAAGAAATCTAATTTATTTCAATGACTTAAAAGAATCAAACAAAAATTATTAGTCTATTATACAGAATAGAGCCATGCTTTATCTTATCCTCTCAAAGGGATAAACATGAAATTGCTCATTCATTGGTGGGTATTTTAACTCCGCAACAGTCTAACCCTCATCTGCTTTTCCTTAAAATTACTTCATTACTCCATCTGAGGAGAATTAAATCATGTTAACTCTCTAAGCCCCATATCTCCTTTCCTTGTAGCATTTCTTCTTTATACATTTTTTCTGGGCCAGGAACAGTGGCTCACACCTATATTCTCAACACTTTGGGAGGCCAAGGCAGGAAGACTTCTTGAAGCTAGGCATTCAAGACCAGCCTGGGCAACAAAGTAAGACCCTGTCTCAGCAAAAAATTAAAAAAATAAAAAATTAGCTGGATGTGATGGCATGCACCTGTAGTCCCAGCTACTCAGGAGGCTGAGATGAGAGGATCACATGAGCCCAGAAGGTAGAGGCTGCAGTGAGCTACAATCATGCCACTGCACTCCAGCCTGGGCAACACAGTAAGATCTTGCCTCTAGAATCTCAACAAATAAACTTTCCAAAAAAACAATTTTTTTCCTTAACTGTATTTTCTTTTTTTGAGATGGAGTTTCGCTCGTTACCCAGGCTGGAGTGCAATAGCGTGATCTCGGCTCACCGCAACCTCCGCCTCCCGAGTTCAAGCAATTCTCCTGCCTCAGCCTCCTGAGTAGCTGGGACTACAGGCGCGCGCCACCATGCCCAGCTAATTTTTGTATTTTTAGTGGAGACGGGGTTTCACCTTGTTTACCAGATGGTCTCGATCTCTTGACCTCGTGATCCACCCGCCTTGGCCTACCAAAGTGCTGGGATTATAGGCGTGAGCAACCGTGCCCGGCCTCCTTAACTGTATTTTCTAGCACCTAACATTAAATACACATGGTAGTTATTTCATGTTTTCTAGGGAACAAGTAACCAACATAAAAACAAAAAATAAGTAAAATACAGATGGTTTGTATTTGATAAACACTGGAATATTTTACCTCTTTCATCATTTAAGCTTTGTATATATTAACTCATCTAACTCTTATAACAATTTTATGAGATAGGTATTATTGCTATCTCCATTTTGTGTTGAGGAAGCTGAGGCCCAGGGAAGTTAAGTAACTTCTTTATTAATATAAACCTTCTATGTGTTAGAGCTCAGATTTAAACCCAGGCAGTCTTGGATTCTGCATCTGTGCTCTTAGCAATCATGTCACACTGCCTCTCAAACCCAGGCTAAACTTTTGCTTAACTGAGAAATCTTTCCACTGAAAACATGGTTAATAATTAGTTTCAGGCCGGGCGTGGTAGCTCATGCCTGTAATCCAAGCACTTTGGAGGCCAAGGCAGGTGGGTCATCTGAGGTCGGGAGTTCAAGACCAGCCTGACCAACATGGTGAAACCCCATCTTAAATAAATAAATAAATAAAATTAGTTTCAGTATATTCAAGTAAACACCAAATTAGTACAGTTTCCATACCAATTATAATAATCGCTAAATTCTTAATCTGTTTATCATTCATAATACAGTAATACATTCTTCCTATTTTCATAAACTATTGCTTATATAAATTTCCTAAACTTTAAAATTCCTTTCTTGGCTCAGTAACTTCCTAATTTTTTCATTCACCTGAAGTTACTGGGTACTTTCTTCACTGTCTCATTCTTTTCTTATTTTTTTTCCAGACAGGGTCTTTCTGTCGCCCAGGCTGGAGTACGATGGCGCGATAGCAGCTCACTGCAACCTCTGACTGCTGGGTTCAAGTGATTCTTGTGCCTTAGTCTTCTGAGCAGCTGGGAGTACAGGCGCATGCCACCATTCCCCACTAATTGTTGTATTTTTGGTAGAGACAGGGTTTCGACATGTTGGCCAGGCTGGTCTTGAACTCCTGGCCTCATGTGATTTGCTCGGCCTGGCCTCCCAAAGTGCGGGACTACAGGTATAAGCCACTGCGCCTGGCCCCAAAACACCGTTTCATTCTATTAAGCATGTAATACACAACTTACCAAATTTTATAACTAAGTTTTCTTCTTTCCTTCTTCTAAAAACCATCAATGTTTGAGCTTCCCCTAAATCTTTTTATTTTATTAATTTTTTTGAGAAAGGATGTCACTGTCACATAAGCTGGAGTGCAGTGGCACCACCATGGCTCACTGCAGCCTCAACCTTCCCGGGACCAAGTGATCCTCCCACCTCAGCCTCCAGAATGGCAGAGAGTATAGGCATGCACCACCATGGCCAACTAATTTTCTTTTTTTTTTTTTTGTAGAGGTGGGGTTTTACCATGTTGCCCAAGCTGGTCTCGAACTCCTGGGCTCAAGCTATCTGCCTGCCTCCACCTCCCAAAGTGCAAGGATTACCAGCATGAGCCACCACACCAGACCTAAATACTTTCTTTTACTGAATGCTAAAACAACATCAAAGTCAAAAATTAGAACCACTTACTCTGAGTGAAGCCAATAAGCACTTCGACCTTTGAAGGAACTCTAAGTAGAACAGGAAAGAAAGTTATCAATATTTTATCTGCTAACATTTACACTGCAACCTACTTAACACAGTAAGTTATATGGGTGCTTCAATTCCTAGAAAGTATTGGCTTATCTAAGAAGTCCAGATTTTCTCTTTGCCCTTCTAGAAAACACACACTACCAAGTGTCACCAAATATTTTTCTTATGTTTTATACCATTAAAATTTAATAATAGAGCTAGCTGTGAAGGGAGAAAGAGCAAAGACAATACCCAATCCTAGGTTTAATTTTTAGAACTTTTTGAAGAAAAATATCAAAAAAAAAATCAAGAGGATGAAAATTATATTTTCTACATGAAATTAAAAGAAAATAGTAGTTTGAGACAGGTCACTCTGAAAACAAAGTATCATGCTTTTAATGAAAGTATATGGTATGGTAGAAAAAACTTCAACTACCCAGACCTCACTTTAAAGCCCAAATGTTATATTATTAATAGTAATACCACGCATAAATTAATTATCTGAACCTCCATTTCCTCATCTGGAAATTAGTAATAATACCATCTACCCTGAAGAATGTGTTATTAGAAAAGAGAATACAGCAGCTCAGTCTTTCCTTTTTCTCCATTTCTTACATTCACCACACTAAGCAAACAGCAAGAACTGACTCACCTCAAGCCATTATATAAAATTTATCTAATGTATTAGACAGTCAAGGCATCAAAATAATTCTCATTGTGGGCCGGGCGCGGTGGCTCAAGCCTGTAATCCCAGCACTTTGGGAGGCCGAGGCGGGTGGATCACGAGGTCAAGAGATCGAGACCATCCTGGTCAACGTGGTGAAACCCCGTCTCTACTAAAATTACAAAAAAATTAGCTGGGCATGGTGGTGTGTGCCTGTAATCCCAGCGACTCAGGAGGCTGAGGCAGGAGAATTGCCTGAACCCAGGAGGCGGAGGTTGCGGTGAGCCGAGATCGCGCCATTGCACTCCAGCCTGGGTAACATGAGTGAAACTCCGTCTCAAAAAAAAAAAAAAA
>NW_022436983.1:2973559-2996568 GCF_009761245.1 Sapajus apella
TTTAGCAATCTAGTGAAAAAGTTCTTTACTTATCAAGAATTTATGATACAGGCCGGGCATGGTGGCTCAAGCCTGTAATCCCAGCACTGTGGGAGGCCGAGGCGGGTGGATCACGAGGTCAAGAGATCGAGACCATCCTGGTCAATATGGTGAAACCCCGTCTCTACTAAAACTACAAAAAATTAGCTGGGCATGATGGCGCGTGCCTGTAGTCCCAGCTACTCAGGAGGCTGAGGCAGGAGAATTGCTTGACCCCAGGAGGTGGAGGTTGCGGTGAGCCGAGATCGCGCCATTGCACTCCAGCCTGGGTAACAAGAGCGAAACTCCGTCTCCAAAAAAAAAAAACGAATTTATGATACTTAAACTTCCTTTCAGAGGTCCCTAGTCAGTTTAATTTGTGACAACACTTGTATGTGAGAGAGCTAACACCACATTTTAAGCAAAGAAAGTAACTATAAAAAACTTCATTTTTTACAGAGTTTAAAAGAAAGATGATTCTGATGTTCAGAAATACAGTGGCTCAGTAGTGATTGCTCAAAACTGTAATTCCAGCACTTAGGGAAGCCGAGGCAGGAGGGATCACTTGAGCCCAGGAGTTCAAGACCAGTCTGTGCAACATGGCAAAACCCCATCTCAACAAAAACTATTTAGTTGTGGTGGTGTGTGCCTGTAGTCCCAGATTCTCAGGAGGCTGAGGAGGCAGGACCACTTGAGTCCAGGAGGTGAACATTGCAGTGAGTCAAGATCATGCCACTGAGAGACCTTGTCTCCAAAGAAAAAAGAAAGAAAAAGAAGTAAAATACAGTTACTAAATAGTTTTGTTTTTGTTTTGAGAGAGTCTCACTCTGTCACGCAGGCTGCGGTGCAGTAGCATAATCTTGGCTGACTGCAACCTCTGTCTCTTGAGTTCAAGCAATTCTCCTGCCTTAGCCCCCAGGTAGCTGGGACTACAGGCGTACACCACCACGCCTGGCTAATTTTTTTGCGTATTTTAGTAGAGACAGGGTTTCACCATGTTGGTCAGGCTGGTCTTGAACTCCTGACCTCAAGGGATCTGCCCATCTCAGCCTCCCAAAGTGCTGGGATTACAGGCATGAGTCACCACGCCCACTCCAGTTACTAAACAGTTTTATGTGTAACATAACTTACAACTCTATCCTAAGGAAATAATTATAAATATGAGATGACATTTATCTGCTAGAATATAAGCTCCAGCCAGGCGCGGTGGCTCACGCCTGTAATCCCAGCACTTTGGGAAGCTGAGCCAGGAGGGTCACTTGAGGTCAGGAGTTCAAGACCAGCCTGGCCAACATGGTGAAACTCTGTTTCCACTAAAAATACAAAAATTAGGCCAGGAGCAGTGGCTCACACCTGTAATCCCAGCACTTTGGGAGGCCGAGGTGGGTGGATCACCTGAGGTCAGGAGTTTGAGACTAGCCTCACCAACCAAGTGAAACCCCATCTCTACTAAACATACAAAAATTAGTTGGGCATGGTGGCAGGTGCCAGTAGTCCCAGCTACTCGGGAGGCTGAGACAGGAGAATTGCTTGAACCCGGGAGATGGAGGTTGCAGTGAGCCAAGAACGTACCACCGCACTCCAGCCTAGGCGACAGAGCAAGACTCCGTCACAAAAAAAATAAAAATAAAAAAATTAGCTGGGTGTGGTGGTGGGTGCCTGTAATCCCAACTACTCGGGAGGCTGAGGCAGGAGAATCGCTTGAACCCAGGAAGCGGAGGTTGCAGTGAGCCAAGATCACACCACTGCACTCCAGCCTGTGCAACAGAGCAAGACTCCATCTCCAAAAAAAAAAAGAAAGAAGAAATGAAAGAGAAGAAGAAGGAGAAGGAGGAGGAGGAGGAAGGAAGAAGAAGAAAAGAAAGAAGAAGAGCAAGGAAGGAAGAAGAAAGAGGAAGAAAGAAGAAGGAAGAAGAAAGAAAGGAGGAGAAAGGAGGAGAAACAAGAAAGAAAAAGAGCTCCGTGAGAACAGATTTTCTTTTCTATTTATTCATTGTCATATCCTCAGTGCCCAGAACAATGACAATCAATATTTACTGAAGGAAAATAAAAAGATCCACAGTGTTACAATAGTAAAAAAAAAAAAAAAACAGAAAACACATATGACACATTATGCATTCATTATGATAATGATGAAAATTTATGATTACACAAAAGTGCTTCCACTCATTTATTTAAAAAACATTAACTTAGTGACCAGGAGCAGCATATGCCTGTAATCCCAGCACTTTGGGAGGTCGAGACAGGCAGATCACTTGAGGCCAGGTCACTTGAGGCCATGGCCAACATGGTGAAACTCTGTCTCCACAAAAAAACACAAAAACTAGCCCAGGTGTGATGTTGTGCACATATAATCCCAGCTACTTGGGTGGCACGACTGTCTCGAAAAAATGCCTAAGTCTCACTAATTTAGGCATTAAGACGACTAGGTTCTAATGCCAGCTCTGTCACTAATTTTACCTGTACCTCAGGGTAAAGGAAAATCTATTTGGGCTCCAGCACCCTCGTATGTATTATTTCCTCCTTACTTCCTGGCCTTGGCTGGTCTTAATGAGACTGGCTTTGAGTAGCCATTACAGTGAGCACATGCCTGAGCACGAACAGCAGAGAAAAAGGGTATGTGACCTGGAGCAGATCAAACACTGCATCCCACCAGACTAGGAGATCCTCAGTGACATGCTCTTCAAGCCACATTAGAATCATCCATTTTTAACTCTACGGCCTCAAAGGCATACTTGAACCACTCTACAATAAACACCAAATAATTTAGGTCATCTGAGTCAAGAGAACAATGCCATCCAGGGTATACCAAAATATCAAGCCCTACTGTCAAAAGGACCAGAAAATAAAGTAGAGGTGGAGAGGAAGTGATTTCACTTGCTGGAAACAGAAAGAGTAGATCTGTGTGCCAACCAACAACTATCATACAATGGAACAGGATGCTTAACTTTCTGCTGGAGGAAAAGAAGCTATTCTCAAGTCCTTAGGATAAAAACTATTATAATCTTACTATATCTATTTTATGTTACCTGAGAGCAATCCATGAGGACAACGCTTTCTCTTTCGGACAATCTTTCAATTGAAAATCTCAAAGAATTCCCAAGCACCACTTGCCCTTCAATACCTACCTATACCTCACTTGTCTGCCCCACATTCACAAACTTCATTAGCATGCACAATTAAAGAACCATGAGGCACGGCACCGTGGCTCATGTCTGTAATCACAGCACTTTGGGAGGACAAGGCAGAACACTTGAGTTCAGGGGTTTGAGACCAGCCTGGGCTACATAATGAGACCTTGCCTCTATTTAAAAAAAAAAAAAAAAAATTTTTTTTTAATTAGCTGGGTGTGGTGGCACACACCTGTGGTCCCAGAGGTTGAGGTAGGAAGGTTGCTTAAGCCTGGGAAGTCTAGGTTGCAGTGAGCTATGACTGTCCTACTGCCGTCCAGCTGGGCAACAGGGTGAGACCCTGTCGTAAAACAAATAAATAAAAAATAAACTAAAATAAAACTCTGCTCTGCCACTTCCTGGCTGAGGTGCTTCAGGAAAGTTATTGAATCTCTCTGTGCCTCCATTTTCCCACAATTATAAAATGGGGATAATAATATCTATTACATAGGATTGTTATAAAGATTAAATTCATGTAGGATGCCTGGGTAAATACTTAGCATAAAATAGATTTCCAAAAATGGAAGGCCAATTTGTACCAAGGCCTATTTCTTACAAAGAAAACTGAAGACACATAGGAATTCACATTCCTTGTAGTAGTCTAATTACCAAACCATGCAACATCTTAATATAAAAGAGAAATCTCAAGGGAGGGAAGTGAGGTAAAACTGTCTCGTGGTGAGTAAAACCGTCTCATGGTTTTACTGACAAGCAGTTTTCAAATTGCAGGTTCACAGAGGGATTTGGGGGACCCATTAATCCCCTGAAATTATACCAGATTTTGAGGTAGCGTGCTATTTCTATAAATGTCTTCACTGAATTTCCACTAGCTCCAACCCTATTCCTCTAGTCTCCCTTACAGCAAATATTCTCAAAAAGGTGCTATACTCACTCTCTCAAATTCCCCTTTCATTCTCTCTTAAACCCACTCCAATAAGGATGATGAACCAAACCCTCCACTGAAACTAATCTTGCCAAGATCACCTCTCCACATTGCTAAATCCAATGATCAGTTCTCAGTCCTAAGCCGATTTTTAGCAGATTTATGACACACTTCATCTGTCCCTCCTGCTTGAATACATTTTTCTCATTTGGCTTCCAGGATGCCATATAATATGGTCTATGATTTCTTGGTTTTCCTCCTTTTTGAGGATCTCTCATCAGCTTTTGTTGCTGACTGTTCTTCTCTCAGACTTTTTAATGTCCCAGGACTTTGTTCTTGGACTTTGTTCTTGAACTTTTTCTCTTCTCTTCTCTATACTCCACTGATCATCTCTTCTGGTTTCCCAGCTTTACTTATATTTGCCACAAAATCACAACTATGTATCTCCAATCCAGGTTTCTCGCATGAATTCCAGACTCTTACACTGTCTTAAAACTATTTCTGCTTGGGTATCTAATACTACGTTAACCTCAGTGTGTCCAAAGTAAGCTCTTGATCTTCCCCAAAAAACCTGCTGTTAGCTAGGCATGGTGGTGTGTACCTGCAGTCCTACCTACTCAGAAGGCTAAGGTGGGAGGATCACGTGAACTCAAGAGGTCAAGGCTGCAGTGAGCTGTGATCCCACTACTGCACTCCAGCCTGGGCAACAGAGCAAGACTCTGTCTCAAAAAAGAAAAGAAAAAAAGAGGCCAGGCACAGTGGCTAATGCCTGTAATCCCAGCACTTTGGGAGGCTGAGGTGGGCAGATCACTTGAGGTCGGGAGCTTAAGACTCGTCTGGCCAACATGGCAGGCACCTGTAGTCTCAGCTAGTCAGGAGGCTGAGGCAGGAGAATCGCTCGAACCCGGGAGGCAGACATTGAAGTGAGCCAAGACTGTGCCACTGCAATTCAGCCTGGACAAAAGAACGTGACTCCATCTTAAAAAACAACGCCACGCTGTCTTCCTTGTGCCCACTTTAGGACCTTTCCACTGACTATTCTCCTCTGTCTGGGAAGCTCACACTGCAGAACTCCGCATGGGTAACTCCCATACATTTTAGCCTTTTGCTCACACATCACCCTCTCTATGAGGCCTATCCTGACTCCCCTATTTAAATTGCAACAACCACTATCTTTCCACCTCCTTTAAACTCCCTTACAATATCTATTTTTTCCATAGCATGTCATATTTGAATATACTACATAACATTCTTGTTTATTACTTATTAGATTCCACTAGACTATAAGCTCCACAGAGGCAGGGTTTTTAGGTTTGTTAGGAGTTTTTACTCTTTTGTTCACTGACGTATCCTAATCCTGTATAAACTGCCTGGCAGACAGTAGCTATTCAATAAATATTATGCTAAATAAATATGTTGAACAAACATGTTTTTATCAGATTAATAAAATGATCTGCTACCCAAAGAAGGCTTCCAAACCTTTGTTCAAAAGCTTTAAGTGGTTAAGGAAAAGGGATTCTATCCTAAAAGATCCCAACCCTAAAAAAAGCAACCAAAACCCCCAAAACACTCATACTATGACTTCATATCTTACAAATAGCAGATATAAGTTTAAATGTTATACTCCCAAAACCAAATTTTGCTAAAGAAAAAAAAGACAGTCCACTACAATTTAATGGCTTGAGAAGTACCTTCAGCTACTTTTCACTGAACCTTGTACACTAAAAGATGTACCCAGGATGAGCTTACATCTCTACTGCTTAGGCAACAAAGGGTGGCCAGGAGTGTGAGGCATTCACATAAGCCAGTCAAAGTTCCACACAGCTCAAGAACATGATCCAGTACTCCACCTAGGTAAAATCCTACCCAAAGTAGGGGAGTAGAACCAAAGTAAATCATAACCTGTCTAGCATCTATCCTTACTATGGAATAAATAGTTGTTTACTCAAAAGACAACAATGTTTTTTTTCGACAAAGCCTTGCTCTGTCACCAGGCTGGAGTGCAATGGTGCGATCTTGGCTTGCTGCAACCAATGCCTCCTGGGTTCAAGCAATTCACCTGCCTCAGCCTCCCGAGTATCTGGGACTACAGGTGTACGCCACCACACCCAGCTAATTTTTCTATTTTTAGTAGAGATGGGGTTTCACCATGTTGGCCCGGATGGTCTCGATCTCTTGACCTCATGATCTGCCTGCCTCAGCCTCCCAAAGTGCTGGGATTACAGGTGTGAGCCACCACGCCCAGCCAACACTGTTTAAGACCTTGAGAAACCATAGTAGAAGAGAAGTCACTTACACATGCACCTCCAGTATGAACCATAAAGCCCAACAATGAAAGGCAGTCGAGCATAGTAAAACCTGTTAATGGATTCTGATAACAGCAGAAGGGCACGCCTACATTCCTTATTATTGCTGCAACATATTTAACAGTTATTACTAAACAGGTCTAGTCTAACACAATCACACCAAACACCAGAATTCAGCATATTACTTATCCAAGCATACATTCTTCAGACATATTTTTTATATTAAGTAAATGGTCATTACAGAGGAAAATACGCACATCTGCTGTCACACCATCTTTCTTGTTCCATCAGCAAACGGATTCACAATGCAATCAAGCCCCAGTCCTTATCTTTCCTGGTTCCATTCTCCAACAGAGGAATTTCAAGGATACAGAATCTAGGAAATGCTTTGAAAACACTAACTCATAGTTTGCCTTGATGTGTTTTTTTAACGAGTGGTAAGACTTCCACATCTCGGAACATACCACTTTATCAAATCCCAAACCCAAACACTCTTCATCGCCTCTACTACCATCATGATAACCCAAGCCCACAGCATAGCCCCTGCAGAGTCTGGCCACAGCTCCTCATCAGTCTGCCTGCTTCCACTCTGACTGGCAGCAGTCTGACTTTCTTTTTTTTTTTTTTTTTTTTTTTCAATTTGAGAGCAGTTACTGTTTATTAACTGACCAGACTAGAAAAATAATTGTGGTGGACACCTCAGTTCATTCTTCTAAGAGGCCTGTTGATCTGATCCTCCCTGTTGCCAGCATCTCTACCTTCTACAAAATGGGGTTTTTTTTTCTTCATTCCATCTTGTGGAAAAGATAATTTGAACGACCACAGAAAGTTATTTGCTTCTTTGAAGCATTTTCCAATAGTATAGATCCCATGAATCAGATCCTCCATGGAGATGATGCCGTATTTACCAAGAGATCAAGCAATCAAAGCGTTATCTGTTAAAGCAATTCGCTTATTATTTTACCATAACCATGCTTATAGATTAGTTCACTTACTAACTTTACATTTGGGTTACCCATGCAATATATGGCTCTACAATCCTCAGCATGTTAACGAAAGCCTTGTTGAGCTTCACAAAGGTTCCACTGAAGATTTGACGAAAGCAAAGAAGCTGCAACACCCGTCTGGCCTTTGGGCTCACACCATTGGTATCTCTGATCCTGATGACGAAGGCCAATTTGGGTTCTGCAGGTACACAGGAGTTGTCGGCTTTTCTTTCCATCCTCGCCATTCGAATTGCAGTTCTGTACATCTGCCTATATTGTTTGTGATAGGGCTTCGCTTTTTAATAGATAAGCTTCCTCCTTGCCTTTCAAAGTATGTTTTAGGCAAAACTCTTTCTCAGGCACTTGATCTTCAGCTCTATCCCTCACTTTTTCTTAAGGATTTCTGGCAAAGCAGGAACCTCCTTCTTCTCTTCAATACCCTCCATGGTTCCAGCCGGTAAACAGAGCGGTCTAACCTTCACACAGCAGCCAAAGTGATCTTTTTAAGACAGATCAGATCCTGTCACACCCTGATGAAAACCTTCCAGTGGCATTATACTTAGAATGAAAGCCAGCGGTCTTAGTGTGGTCCACAGGGAACTTTATGACCTGGCCCCTGCCCCTCTTTCCTAGTATCACCTCCTACTGTTCTCCCAGAGTTTTTCCACAGTTCCTTGACCAAACCTACAGGCTTTCACCTTGGGACTTTTGCACCTGATGTTCCCTTTGCCTGGAAAGCTCTACTCCCATACCTCTGTGTAGCTCCTTAGCCTGTTCAAGGCCTTGTTCAAATGTCACCTCTTCAGAGATGCCATCCCTGAATAACCTATTTAAAATGGCACCATCCACACACCCTGTCAGTGTCTCTCTCGTCTGAGTATCATGACTGCCTCATTTTATTATTTGTTTAATCAGAGTCAGAACTGAAATATGTATTTCCCTGCAAAATAAAATCTGAGCAGAACAAATGCTATTTTATAGGCCATTCACTTTCAAGTTAAACACAATATATAAACAAACATCCACACCTTTAAAAAAAACTGTGCTTTGGTGTATGGATGTCCTTTATCATCGTTAATTTAAAAGCATTATCAGCCTGGGAAACATGGCGAAACCCCGTCTCTACAAAAAACACAAAAATTAGCCAGGCATGGTGGCGCACACCTGCAGTCCCAGCTACTTAGAAGGCTTGAGCCCAGGAGAGGTCAAGGCTGCAGTGAGCCATAATGGTGTCACTGCACTCTAGCCTGGGTGACAGAGTAAGATCCTGTCTCAAAAAAATAAAAGCATTAAATAATAAAAGCATTAAAAAAAAATGCTATATAAAGTTTATGGTTATAGTAGTAGATAGTAGAAAAAAGAATAATGGAAATAAGCTAAATGCCCAATAATGGAAAAATACTTAAGGAATATATATGTGAAAAAACATAATACAACCATGTTACGTGAATATATGCTATAATAACACCATAATGCTATAATAATGTAATAAATTTTAATATATGTTAATAATGGGTACATAGAAGCAGGAAAGTATTTATTAAGGAGATTTTTTAAGAAGCTATAATGATAGTGACAAAGACCAACCTTTATATTGCACAAATATTTACTAACTACGTCGCATGTATGTGCCTGACCAGCCCTGATAGACGAAGATTCAACAGCAAACAAGGCTCGTCCCTGTGCCTACAGAGCTCACAGGGTAGCAAAGCCACTGACATGCACAGGTGCAATTACAATGAAGCATAATAAGAGATGTCTCGGGGGAGTGCAAGGGCCAGGGAGAGCACCCTGGCACAGCCCTAACTGAGGAAGGCTTTCCAAACAAAATGATCCCTAAATTGAGACCTGAAGAATAAACAGGAGCTAAGAAGTAAAAGGAGGGGGAGATAAACAGGTATAATCAGTGGGTTCCTGGGGTGAGAGACAAGAGAAGACATGAAACAGAATATGTGAACTGTAGAAAATTTATCTTGTACAAAATATGATACTAGGCTGGGAACACTGACTCACACCTGTAATCCCAGCATTTGGGGAAGCTGATTGGGGAGGGTCACTTGATCCCAGGAGTTTGAGACCAGCCTGGGCAACATAGCAAGACCTCCTCTCTACAAAAAAAAAAAAAAAAAATACACACACACGCACGTATATATTTGTATAGGTGTATATATATGTGTATGTATGTATACATACATATATGTACATATATATATATATGAAATACTAAATGAAAGCCAACAGTGATATTTTACAAACCACTCAGGCTTCTCAGAGCCTATCTGTCCAATGGCTACCTCTTTCCTTCAGCCTAAACTGCCATCTGACCAAACATGAGCAGTGCCAGGAAAGAATTTTAACACATCACACAGGTGCACCCATACCTCTTTATCAGGACTGACCAACATGCTTCCTATGCCCACATTACAAATTTGGGGCCAAAATTCCTCCCACAGACATACCCTCCAGTCTCTGGCTGACGTGCTACCTTATTACCTCTCCCCCATTCCTTCAGGTGCCAACAGACGCTCCATGCCTAGCATTCCGGGCCTGTCTTCCTTGGTCTACCTAACTTATATGGCACCATTCCTCCCCACAAATTCTGTACTTCAATCAGGTTCTCTTTACTGAATCCTGTGCATACCATATGCATTCCTGCCTCAGGCTGACCCTCGCCTGGACTGTCCTAACCTGCTCTCCCAGTCTGCTATTCAAACAGCATCCATTCTTCAATGGCCCACTCAGTTTTTTAATGGATTTTTAGTCAACTTCTTTAATCCACACTAATCTCTAACCTGAAACTGAACTATATTTATTATGCTAAACAGTAAGTACTTGGTTAAATTCCACTTTTGTTCTAGAAATCTCTAAATGTGGTATTCTTGCAAGGCTTCCCTCCTAAATTATGAGACCAAAGATAGTAACTTTTATTTCTTTTATATCCCACTAACAGCAACACTAACCTTGGAAAACATACCTCCAACACCTGTTGGCTAGCTGACAGATCCTAGATAGAAAGATGAGCCAGAGAGTATTCAGTGTCAGTGCTTTTCTCTGGAACTGTAGGTTCAAGCTCCAAGATTAGGACTAGACCTATGTGCCCCTTTGGGACAGGAAATGGCATATATACTGATGATGTGAGATGGTTAAAAGACACCCCCCAAAAAAACTGAACATAAGGAAAAACATGTGTCCCTAATGTAGGCAAACCCCACCATATTGCAAGCCTCCCCAGTACCCTCTACATTATGTAGCTAATAATACGAATAAATAATAAATCTAATCTATTTGATAAATGAATAAATTTAATGCCAGTAAGAGAAATATGAAGGACTATGAAGGTAATAGGTATAACCAACAGCCTAGAGTTTAATTAATAAGCTCCAAGGTAATTCCCATCATCAGTTTAAAAGATGTTAATGAATTATTTTTACAGGTTTTCAAATCCTCCATACAGAAATAAACTAAGCCATTTTCTAGGAAGAAAAAAGTTCAGACTTTACTTACAGATTCTTGCTCTGTCATCCAGGCTGTAGTGCAGTGGCACGATCCCTGCTCACTGCAATCTCCACTTTCCAGCTTCAAGCAATTCTCCTGCCTCAGCCTCCGGAGTAGCTGGGATTACAGGCATGCGCCACCATGCCCAACTAATTTTTTTTTATTTTTAGTAGAGATAGGGTTTGGCCATGTCGGCCAGACTGATCTCAAACTCCTGACCTCAAGTAATCCACCCACCTCAGCCTCCCAAAGTGCTGGGATTATGGGCGTGAACCACCACACCCAGCCCATGCTTTACTTCTTTAGGGAGACAGGATGGCAGGCATTTCCGAATGAACTGAAAAACCAAATACTATGTCCCTTTTATTTGGAAAGAACTACTTTTCCAAAGAAGGGACTCAGAAAAAATGCAATTATTTATATAATGTCTGAGAAAATATTCTTAAAAGAAAACAAAACATACAGAAAGGTATTCTGGATTCAGGAGAATACAGGGTTAGGGTGCCCAACCTTTCCCAATAAGAGAGTTACTCTCTACTCCCTAGAAACTATTAGTGACATGGAAAACCCCAATCAAGTTACATGAGGTCAGACAACCACAATAAGGGTAGCTGCCTGAGGTGGTCTGCCAAGATAAACACCAGCTTGTTAACTCCGTAAGTGCTATGCAAATATCCAAGGTATATGCACACTTATGACTCTCTGGGTTGTTGGAGCATCATGTTTTTACTAGTAATACCATTCTTTTCAGACTATATTTTAGTGGTTTTTTCATATCTGTTCCCCACTTTTTATCATGAACTCCAGTAGGGCAGGGACACATCTTACTCATCTTTTTGTGCACCCAGTACCTAGCATTGTGTCTTGCAAGAGACACTAACAAAATAAAATACTACCAAATGAATGGGCAAGCCCAAAATATCACTCAAATAATCCCTTATAAGCAGCCAACTACCTAGAGGAAAGGAGATTTAGATGAAAAGAGCTTCCTAGAAAATATGGCCTGAAATTACAGATCATATCTATAACAAGTTACATTTCACTTACTAAGCAACTGGTCTATGCTTTCAGAATAAATTTTACTTTTCATGATCAGTGTAAGTATATGGGAAGCATGATTCTTCTGAAATCTCCTTTTCAAACTAAACACATAACTCCTGGGTACCCACAGAAATCACAGGAGAAGAAGAGGGAAAGGCAGAAGACATTAGTTTCAAACCTATAACTCTCTTAAGAGTCAAACAAAGTAGAAAATATGAAGCAAACTTGTCAGAAACCATATAAAGACAAATAAAGGACACTATCACCTCCCAGAATTTATCATCAACAGAACAGGTAAAGCTTAAATTACGCCAGGCAAAATAGCTCACATCTGTAACCCTAATACTTTGGGAGGCCAAGGTGGGAGGATCACTTGAGCCCAGGAGGTCAAGGCTGCAGTGAACTATGACTGCACCACTCCAGCCTGGGCAACAAAGCAAGACCCTGTCTCAAAAGAAAAAAACAAAAAGATAGAGTAGAAAAGTGCCTTCTTCGCTTAATGAAGCCCAAGTTATGATCTCTCATAACCCAGTAGGTTTATAATTGAAAGAGTATCAAGCATATAGGCTTATCTATGCACATAAAAACAAACATCAGTTCAGTAATTCACACCAGAAACCACATAATCTTGCAAGTTCAATGGTTTACCTCATCTTTGAAAGACACTATGTAGTTGGCTAATTTCATAGTGATCAATTCTTACAGGATCGTCTAATAGCCACTCAAAGAGAAAATTTCAAATACTGACCTCTAATTCAATGTAATACAAACAAGAGGTCTTCTGTCCAGAATTATACCAAATGGCCACAGTTCCTTTCTCAGTAACACCATAAATGGGCTGAAGCACTCCACAAATCATCTCTGTAAGTGGATCCCATGGTGGTTGTGACACGGTGCTAAGAGTGCACATATAGTTTTACTCCTAGACAATCACCTCCTAAAAGAAGACAGATGACTATCACTGTGTCTAAATGAAACAACTTCAAAAATGCAACTCTGCCAACTAGTGTCATTAGAGTTTTCTAAACGAAACCAGTGTCACAGATGAGCTCAAAATAGGTCAAACTCCTCTCTCCTTGATGCTTTAACAACATTCAACTCACTAACACCTCCCCCAGATGCTGGATTCTTTTTAATGGTGTCTTACATCAAGTGTGTTTCCCAATATCAGGAAGGTTTAAAGAAGCTGTGAGACTGGGAGGATGGCAGAACATAAAGAAGCAGGGAGGCCAGGTGGGTGGCTCGCACCTGTAATCCCAGCACTGTGGGAAGCCGAGGCGGGTGGATCACTTGAGGTCAGGAGTTCGAGACCAGCCTGGCTAATATGGTGAAACCCCGTCTCTTCTACAAATACAAAAATTAGCTAAGCATGCTGGCAGCTGCCTGTAATCTCAGCTACTTGGGAGGCTGAGGCAGGAGAACTGCTTGAACTCAGGAGGCAGAGGTTGCAGTAAGCCAAGATCGCACCACTGCACTCCAGCCTGGGAGACAGAATGATACTCCGTCTCAAAAAAAAGGTGGAGGGGAGGATCTACTTTGATACTGGGAACCTAAACTGAATCATTCTGGAGAAATTCACAGACAGGGCTGAGGCTCACCTTCATGAGAGCTATATCAAAGGCCTACATTTCCAAGGCTCAAAAATCACTACAGTAAGCATATCAACAGCATGTGCTACTCTCCAAGTATTCGGCAACTTTAACATTTCCACCCTTTACAGTACTTTGATATCCTCAAAAGATGTCTTGGATTTCAAAGCCAGTCCCACATCAACAAGGCTGGCAATCAGCATCCTAGAAAACTACAAGGAGGTTAAGACCCAAGCAAAATGAACTTGGGGATGCAAGGAATTTGTCCGCACCTGTATTCTTCTAAGGAAATGGTAAAAATATGGCTGCTTCCTACAGGAAAACATTAAGCCAAATAACCAAACCAAAACTGAGAAAATCTAAATTATGTGAACTTCTCATGGGAAGAGGCACTTAACCAGACAATTCTGAGTCAGGACAGTTTATGGGGGGGAAGAAAGGACCCATATTAACTGTTATAATTACAAGTTAATCTTTGACTCTTCAGAGCTTCTTTCCTTAATGATTAGACTGGAATAAACAATTTGAAGCCAGATGCGATGGCTCCCACCTGTAATTCCAGCACTTTAGGAGGCCGAGGCAGGTGGATCACTTGAGGCCAGGAGTTCCAGACCAGCCTGGCCAACATGGCAAAACCTCACCTCTACTAAAAATACAAAAAAAAAAAAAAAAAATAGCTGGGAATAGGGGCTCACGCCTGTAATCCCAGCGCTTTGGGAGGCAGAGGTGGGTGGGTCACGTGAGGTTGGGAGTTCAAAATCAACTTGACCAACATGGAGAATACAAATACTAAAAATACAAATACATGTGCCAGGCATGGTGGCATATGCCTGTAATCTTAGCTACTCGGGAGATTGAGGCAGGAGAATTGCTTGAACCTGGGAGGCGGAGGTTGCGGTAAGCCAAGCTCACACCATTGCACTCCAGCCTGGGCAAAAAGAGCGAAATTCTGTATCAAAAAAGAAAAAAAGAAAAACAAAACTACAAAAAAACTAGCCAGGTATGATGGCGCACACCTGTTGTTCCGCCTACTCAGGAGACTGAGGCACAGGAATCACTTGAACCCAGGAGGTGGAGGTTGCAGTGAGCCAAGATCATGCCAAGACTCTGTCTAAATGAAACTTCAAAACTGCAACTATCATTGTGCAACATTTTATCTCTCAAAAAAAAAAATTTTTTTTTTTTTTTTTTTGAGAGAGAGACAAAAATGGCCTCTGAAATCATTTCAGGAACTAAAAGCTTCTTACATTAAAGGGTCCTGGGCCTGTGATTGTTGAAGTGGCAGGGACAACTGCTACCTGTTCCCATTCCTAATAGAAACCATCTTTTGATGCCATTACCCTTGTATTTTTCCACAAACAATGTATTTACAGATTTCTGGGACTGAAAAATTGCTGAATTTGTTAAAAGAGAAGAAAAAGGTGACCCAGGAAGACGGCTCATGCCTGTAATCCCTGCACTTTGGGAGGCCAAGGCAGGTGGATCACACAAGCCTAAAAATTTGAAACCAGCCTGGGCAACATGGCAAAACCCCATCTTTCTTAAAAAAAAAAAAAAAAAAAAAAAAAAAGGCTGCCCAGGTGTGGTGACATGCACCTATAGTCTCAGCTACCACCAGAAGGTAAGGCAGGAGGGATGGCTGAGGTGAGAGGACGGCTGTCACCCAGGTTAGAGTGCAGTAGTGCCATCATGTCACACTGCAGTCTCAACTTTCCAGGCTCAGATGATCATCCCATCTCAGCCTCCCAAGTAGCTGGAACTACAAGAATGCACCATCACATTCAGCTAATATTTTTTACTATTTTTGTAAAGACAGGGTCTCTCTATGTTACTCAGACTGTCTTCATCCCCCACCCCAGAGGCTTGCTCTGTCGCCAAGGCTGGAGTGCAGAGGCGTGATCTTGGCTCACTGTAACCTCCGCCTCCCAGATTCAAGCGATTCTCCTGTCTCAGCCCCTCAGCAGCTGGGATTACAGGTACCTACCACTATGCCCGGCTAATTTTTGTATTTTTAGTAGAGACAGGGTTTTACCATGTTGGCCAGGCTGGTCTCGAACTCCTGACTTCGTGATCCACCCATCTCGGCCTCCCAAAGTGCTGGGACTACAAGTGTGAGCCACCTCGCTGGCCCTTTTTTTTTTTTTTTTTTTTTAAGAGACAAGGTTGCCCAGGCTGGCCTCAAATTCCTGGGCTCAAGCGATCCTCCTGCCTCAGCCTTCCAAGTAGCTGGCACTATAGATACATGCCACCATGTCCAGATTGCATTTTCATATTTTCAAGATATTTCCATATCTACTTGTTCACTTCAATTTATGCACTACTGCCCCTCTTTGACATCTAAGGAAGTAGGGCACATAACCATACTTCAAACCCATAGTTCAGGTGGAACTGGAATCTCGGTCTTCTTATACCAACCAGGAGTCATAGCTTATTTTTCTAATGCACAGAGGGTATCATGGTTTAGGACATTTTAGTGAACCCAGAAAAAAACAGGAATTACATGGCACATATAAAGTATGTTTTAAAGACCTAGTAGTTATCTCCAATCTAATCAACATATCTCTTAGCAAAATATTGTTTCTCGAGTTATAAATAGTATTCCCCCATAGGCCACCCAGATCTCAGATCTCATCTTGACTTAAATGGGCACTACGCAAGAATACATGGGGTGTTTAATTTATATTTATTTTGTTATTTTTCAGGACAGTGCCTCTAAGCCAGTAAACAGCCTTCAAGTGGCAGTGGAAACATGGACAAGCTAAATTAAATGCTATATTCAAGCCACTCAATGTTCACATAGTCTTATTCTTTTTTTAACTTTTATTTATTTATTTATTTTTGAGACGGAGTTTCGCTCTTGTTACTCAGGCTGGAGTACAATGGTGCAATCTCAGCTCACTGCAATCTCCGCCTCCTGGGTTCAAGCAATTCTCCTGCCTCAGCCTCCCGAGCAGCTGGGACTACAGGCACGTGCCACCATGCCCAGCTAATTTTTGTATTTTTAGTAGAGACGGGGTTTCACCATGTTGACCAGGATGGTCTCGATCTCCTGACCTCCTGATCTACTCGCCTCAGCCTCCCAAGTGCTGGGCTTATAGGCGTAAGCCACCGCATGTGGCCCACGTAGTCTTATTCTAAGTAATCAGGCCACTGACCCAAGTGTCAGTCGTCATCATCTTCAATCTCCCAACGAAGAACTGAAGGAAAAGAAAATCTAATTAAAAGCCCAAGAAAAAATCCACTTTAATCAAAACTACAACTAAAAGACCAAGGGACTTTAAGGTAGGAAAAAAACCTTAAGACATGAAAAAATTAGGAACAAAAAAAGGGATGTCAAGAGGGAAAAGGAGGAGATACTGCAAATTTTTTTAAGAATAGTCGCCGGGCGCGGTGGCTCAAGCCTGTAATCCCAGCACTTTGGGAGGCTGAGGCGGGTGGATCATGAGGTCAAGAGATCGAGACCATCCTGGTCAACATGGTGAAACCCCGTCTCTACTAAAAATACAAAAACATTAGCTGGGCATGGTGGTGCATGCCTGTAATCCCAGCTACTCAGGAGCCTGAGGCAGGAGAATTGCCTGAACCCAGGAGGCGGAGGATGCGGTGAGCCAAGATTGTGCCATTGCACTCCAGCCTGGGTAACATGAGTGAAACTCCGTCTCAAAAAAAAAAAGAATAGTCAAAGTAGTGAGAAGGGGGAAAGAGTAGAATAAGGAGTTTGATCTATAACAATCGAGATAAATCACTAACTTCAGCCTGATATTGTAATTTAAATGACTAAAAGCAAGCCAATGAAAAACGACTGTCCAAACAGAGAAGGCCTAAAACTATAGAAAAATAATGAAATATGCAGGGGTTAAAATACAGAAAACCACAATTTTAGGAATATTTTACTACGAAGAACAGGAAACTCTAAGTATTTATAAAAGCAAAAGGAAGGAAATGATTCGTTTAGTTCTATCAAAATCAATAGAAAACCATCTCCTACAAGCCTCTGTTGACATCTTTCCCAGATGATGGGAAAGTGAAACAATACAGATGAGGTCGCAGACTCAGCCAGTGATAAGAGCTACTACTCTGTAATCATTCCTGGGCAATCGACAGGGGCTGTCAAAAGACCCAATAGATGGAAGCCAATGCTAGAAGGCAGAAATAGTTTCCTCAAGAAAAATCAGTCAAGGCCAGAACGGGGGCTCAGGCTGTAATCCAGCTCTTTGGGAGCCTGAGGCAGGAGGATCACTTGAGGCTAGGAGTTCAAGACCAGCCTGGGTAACACAGGAAGACCCTGTCTCTACAAAAAAATTAATTTTTTTAATTGAAAAGAAATAAATCAGTCAAATTACTGGTATGCTTTTTTTCCATACAAAAATAACTGTGTGACGGGAGAATTACTTGAACCTGGGAGGCAGAGGCTGTAGTGAGCCAAGATTGCCCAACTGTACTCCAGCCTGGGTGACAAGAGTGAGACTCTGTCTCAAAAAAAAAAAAAAAAAAAAAAAAATCTGCATGAATCACAAAAGAAACATAGACACCAGATCATTATCGTTCTTAAAATGAAGCAATTTAGTCATCTTACCACACATACACACACCCTTTAGTAGACATATTAATAAATCTCTGGAATAAAAAATGACCAGATTAACTACAAAGCAGTTGAATCACCCACCTAAAAAAACTGACTTACTAATTTAAAGCAACTTACCATATTTTAAAATCTTTTTACCTTAGAAGCCTTTTTCACTTCAGATTTTATATTTAAAGCATTTTCAAAAAAAAGTCAAAGAGGTTATATCACCCCTTGCAGTTGGAAATCAGTTTCAACTACAAGTTATTTAAAAGAAATCACTCCCCATCCAGTACCAAAGCACTGAGATTCCAAAGCAGTTGTCACGCCCAACTCCATTTCAGAATCCAGCTACCTGACTGCAGTCTCTGGTAAGAGAGGCCTCTAACTGGAAAAACAACAGGAAAAGTTGCACTTTCTCATTTCAAATTTGGGGCCTACTATGCTGAATGAAGAGAAGGAGAACTTCAAGTCCAGCCTAATAGGCATCTACTACAAATAATAAGGCAATGGTTGGCACTGAATTTTAAAATAAATGACTAGGTCGGACGCAGTGGCTCATTCCTGTAATCCCAACACCTTGAAAGGCCAAGGTGGGAGGATTGCTTGAGGAGTCTGAAACCAGACTGGGAAACACAGCAAGACCCCATTTCTATAAAAAATTTTAAAGTAAGGCAGGGCACAGTGGCTCACACCTGTAATCCTAGCACTTTGGGAGGCAGAGGAGGGTGGATCACCTAAGGTCAGGAATTAGAGACCAGCCTAGCCAACAGGGCAAAACACGGTTTCTACTAAAAATACAAAAAAAATTAGCCAGGCATGGTGGTGGGCACCTGTAATCCCACCTATTCAGAAGGGTGAGGCAGGAGAACTGCTTGAACCTGGGGGAGAGAAGCAGGGGGAGAGAAGCAGGGGGAGTGCAGAGGTTGCAGTGAGCCTAAGATCCTGCCACCACACTCCAGCCTGGGTAACAAAGTGAAACTCCATCTCAAAAAAAAAAAAGAAACAAAATTATTCAGGCTTTCTGCTGTAGGCCTGGGTGGTTGCTGTAAAAACGGGCAAGTTCATGAAACCTGGGAAAGTGCTGCTGTTCTGGCCAGACGCTACACGAGATGCTGCTCAGGAAGCAAAAATATCATCAAGAAGAACATTGATAATGGCACCTCAGAGTACCCCTACAACCACGTTCTGGTGGCTGGATTTGACCACTATCCCCACAAACTGACAGCTGTTGTGGGCACGAAGAAGATGACCAAGAGTCAAAGATCTTTTTTTTTTTTGAGACAGTCTCACACTGTCACCCAAGCTGGAGTGCAGTGTCGTGACCTTGACTCACTGCAACTTCCACCTCCTGGATTCAAGAGATTCTCCTGCCTCAGCCTCCTGAGTAGCTGGGATTAAGGGCGCACGCCACCACGCCCAGCTAATTTTTGTGCTTTTAGTAAACAGGGTTTCACCATATTGGCCAGGCTGGTCTTGAACTCCTGACCTCGTGATCCTTCCGCCTCAGCCTCCCAAAGTGTTGGGATTACAGGCTTGAGCCACCAAACCCGCCTAATTTTTGTATTTTTAGTAGAGACAGGGTTTCACCAAGTTGGCCAAACTGGTCTCGAACTCCTGGGAAGCCAAAAGATCAGACACCCTTTCAGTGAGCCATGATCACACCACTGCACTCCAACATAGGCTACACAGCAAGACTCTATCTCAAAAAAAAATAAAACAAAAAACATAAATAAATGACTAAAATCCAGAAACTGCAGTCTTTAAAAGGTAAATTTATGGCATGTGACCGATGTCAATGAAGCTTTTATTATTTAAATGTGTTTTAAAAATAAATGAAACTCAGAAAGAAGTACTCCATATAACATAAACCACCTGTCTCTATACTGAGCGACCACAAAAAGTTTATCTTAAAACTCTGATATGGACCGGGCGCGATGGCTCACGCCTGTAATCCCAGCACTTTGGGAGGCCGAGGCGGGTGGATCACGAGGTCAAGAGATCGAGACCATCCTGGTCAACATGGTGAAACCCCGTCTCTACTAAAAATACAAAAAATCAGCTGGGTATGGTGGCACGTGCCTGTAATCCCAGCTACTCAGGAGGCTGAGGCAGGAAAATTGCTTGAACCCAGGAGGCAGAGGTTGCGGTGAGCCGAGATCGCGCCATTGCACTCCAGCCTGGGTAACAAGAGCGAGACTCCGTCTCAATAAAAAAAAAATAAAAAAAAAATAAAAAACTCTGATATATGAAAAGATCATCAACTTCATTTATGGTCAAAGAAATGCAAATGCAAATTATATTATAGGAGCCAGGCACTGTGGTACACACCTGTAGTCCCAACTACTCAGGAAGATCACCTGAGCCCAAGAGTTAAGAGGCTGCAGTGAGCTATGATTGCACCACCACGGTCCAGCCTCAGAAACAAAGATTCCATCTCTAAAAAAAATTTGTAAGGGCCTGGCACAGTGGCTCACCCCTGTAATCCCAGCACTTTGGCAGGCTGAGGCAGGCAGATCACTTGAGGTCAGGAGTTCGAGACCAGCTTGGCCAACATAATGAAACCCTGTCTCTACCAAAAATACAAAAATTAGCCGGGTGTGGTGGCGCACACCTGTAGCTCCAGCTACTTGGGAGGCTGAGGCAGGAGAATCGCTTGAACTCAGGAGGTGGAGGCTGCAGTGAGCTGAGATCGTGCCACTGCACTCCAGCCTGGGCAATACAGGCTCAGTCTCCAAAAAAAAAAATTATATATATATATATATATATATATATATATATATATATATATTTTCGTAAGGCCAGGCATGGTGGCTCGCATCTGTAATCCTAGCACTTTGGGAGGCTGAGATAGGTGGATCGCTTGAGTCCAGGAATTTGAGACCAGCCTGGGCAACACGGTAAACTCCGTTTCTACAAAAATTACACAAATTAGCCGGATGTGGTGGTGCACTCCTGTAGTCTCAGCTACTTGGGGAATTGAGATAGGAAGACTGCTTGAGCCCAGGAGGTTGAGGCTGCAGTGAGCCGTGATCACACCACTGCAATTCAACCTGGACAACAAAGTGAGACCCTGTCTCAAATTTTTTTTTTTCTGAGATGGAATTTTGCTCTTGTTGCCCACGCTGGAGTGCAATGGCATGATCTCGGCTCACTGAAACCTCTGCCTCCTGGATTCAAGTGATTCGTCTGCCTCAGCCTCCCGACTAGCTGGGATTACAAGCATGTGCCACCACACCCAGCTAATTTTGTATTTTTAGTTGAGATGGGGTTTCTCCATGTTGGCCAAGAGTCCTCGGCCTTCCAAAGTGCTGGGATCACAAGCATGAGCCAGCTTGCCCAGCCAAAAAAACACTTTTTTTTAATAAAAAGATAATGATATTGTATACATTTCCACCTATCAGATTAGCAAAGATTATGAAATTTCGTAATATCCAGGGTTGGTGAGAAGGAAATCAAAACCTTAAAATATTGTGTGTACAAATACACATCTTGGATGGCAATTTATCAACAGCTTTCAAAATAAAAAGTAAACGTAACCCACTGATTCAGCAACTCCACTTAAGAGCTTATCCTACAGACTTGTACAATTGTACAACTGTATAGATATGAGGATGCAAACCAAAGAATCTGAGACAATTCAACTGTCCATCAATGGAAAAAGTGAAACATACATACTACAGTATCCAATTATGCAGTTGTTTTCAAAAACAAACAAACCTGAGTTATCAGTATTAACTGAAAACTGTTATGTTTGGAATTTTAATTCAAGATACCATGTACAGTGTGCATATGCATAGAAAATGTCTGGAGGAATATTTGTGTGAAAGTGATTACAAAGAGTATATATTAATTGTATACTTACAATTTATATTTAATTTGAATGCATGAAGCTATCAAAGTCATTTAACCCTGGTGTTAAATATCCCTATGCTATGACCCCAACATATCTTTCCAGTGCTCTATGGTTCTGGCCAAATCAGTCTGTTCTTTGAGAAACCAGTTCTAAGGACTCCCTCTCCAAAATGCTCTTGCTATGTGGTCTGGAGAGCTACCAGCTACAGCTTCAAATATAAATTACCTGAGTTGAAAAAACTATGCCTGCCTGCATCTGCTACAGGACATTTTAAAAGAGATTTTTTTAAAGAAGAAAATCGAAACACAATTTAATAATCCTCATCATAGAAGCAGCAAAGTACTCACCATTTCCCATGCTTTCCAGCCTCTGTGCCTTTGCTTCATGCAATTTCCTGCCTGAAATCCTCTTAGCTACTTATCACATGTCCAAATCCTGGCAATCCTTCAAAACACAGGTGAAACACCAACTCCTACACCAAATCTTTCCTAATGCCCCAGCCAGAGCTGATTCTCTTTCTTAACCCATAGTATCAACACCTCTTGAGGCACTTTCTTCTACCTAGAACTCAGTTGTGTACATGTCTCATCTTTCCCATTAGTGAGAAAATTCATCAAGGGCACAATCTTTGTCTTGGTCATTTTGTATGTCTTATTTTGCTACATTAAACTCACATTTCACTAAAGCATATAATAAAAAGAGAGGGGCAAGAATCTAAAAGTTATAAAACACAAGCTTTTATTATGCATTCATTTGAGTTAGGTCTTGTTTACCTGCAACAAACACTATGTAAGAAAAGTAGGGGCCGGGCGCGGTGGCTCACGCCTGTAATCCCAGCACTTTGGGAGGCCGAGGCGGGTGGATCACAAGGTCAAGAGATCGAGACCATCCTGGTCAACATGGTGAAACCCCGTCTCTACTAAAAATACAAAACATTAGCTGGGCATGGTGGCGCGTGCCTGTAAACCCAGCTACTCAGGAGGCTGAGGCAGGAGAATTGCCTGAATCCAGGAGACGGAGGTTGCGGTGAGCCGAGATAGCGCCATTGCACTCCAGCCTGGGTAACAAGAGCGAAACTCCGTCTCAAAAAAAAAAAAAAAA
>NW_022436983.1:2996968-3018077 GCF_009761245.1 Sapajus apella
AAAAAAAAAAAAAAAAAAAAAAAAAAAAAAAGAAAAGTAGGAAAGGTAATATCCCTCCCTCACCATCCAGCTGCCCAGGGCCCTGGTATGCCTCCTGAAAAAGCAATCACTATGGTTCTAAGAAGTCCTTGGACACTAACTTCTAAACACATTTAGAACATTGGTTCTAAGTTGAAAAAACAAATTTATAAATTATATTTTAAAATAAATTTATGACAATTATACAATTGCACGGTTTATATGCTAAGGCAAACAAAATACGACACTCAATAGATAGAAAGATAAGCTGTATAAAACCAAATTTATCTGAGCTATGAAAAGAAGTCACTGCTTGGCCGGGCGTGGTGGCTCATGCCTGTAATCCCAACACTTTGGGAGGCTGAGGTGGGCGGATCACAAACTCAAGAGATTGAGACCATCCTGGGCGACATGGTGAAACCTGGTCTCTACTAAAAATACAAAACTCAGCTGGGGGTGGTGGCACCAGCCTGAAGTCCCAGCTACATGGGAGGCTGAGGCAGGAGAATCATTTGAACCAAAAAGACGGAGGTTGCAGTGAGCCAAGATCATGCCATTGCACTCCAGCCCAGTGACAGAGCAAGCGTCTATCTCAAAAAAAGGTCACTGTTCATTAACAGAACAATTATAAAATAAATATTCCAAGCATACATATAACCCAAGGCACTAAAGTTGTGAAGGGGAGGGTTGGTCTTGGTTTTTTTTGTTTGTTGGTTTTGAGATGGAGCCTCAGTCTGTCGCCCAGGCTGGAGTGCAGTGGCGCCAACTCGGCTCACTGCAACCGCCACCTCCCAGGTTCAAGCAATTCTCTGCCTCAGCCTCCTAAGTAGCTGGGACAACAAGTGCCCACCAGCACATTCGGCTACTTTTTGTATTTTTAGTAGAGATGTGGTTTCACCATCTTGGCCAGGCTAGTCTTGAACTCCTGACCTCGTGATTCACCCATCTCAGCCTCCCCAAGCGCTGGGATTACAGGTGTGAGCCACCGCACACGGCCTGGTTTTTTGTTTTTTGAGACAGAGTCTCACTCTGTTACCCAGACTGAAGTGCAATGGCTGAATCACGGCTCACTGCAGACTTGACCTCCCAGGATAAATCAATTCTCCCTCCTCAGCATCCCGAGTAGCTAAGACTACAGGTGCACATCACCATACCTGGCTTTATATTTTATTTTATTTTTTTTTTTTTTTTTTTTTTTTTGCAGAAACTGGGCTTTGCCATGTTGTCCAGGCTGCTCTCCAACTCTTGGGCTCAAGTGATCTGCCCACTTCAGGCCCCCAAAGTGCTGGGAGTACAGGCATGTGCACTACATCCAGCCAACTAAAGGTTTTGTAGCATCAAAAGTGCTTAAGGATTCCACAAAGACTAAATTCTCACTAAACTATGAAAACAAACATGGTAAGCCATTCCAACCAAAATATGAAAGAAACATGTAGATGTTTTATAAAGCTAGATTTCTTAATAATAAATTAATAAAATCTGTTCTCAATATATTAATAGAAACAAGATGTCTGCATATTTTTCCATTTATAAATGTTAAAAATTAAAAGTCTCAAAGAGGTCTTTAACCATATGCGTATAATCCAAAGTGTATAACAACTTAGGAAATTTCAGTAATTATTTCTACAGTAATGAATCACGTGAAATATATATACGTATACATGGCAGATTATACTACCAAGATCAGAATGTTCAAATCAGGAGGCAGGCAGTTAGTTCATCTTGTTACAAAATTTACCCAGCAATAAAAATCTGATGCCATCATTAGATCAAGACAAATTTTAGTGAAAATTCTATACTGAATACTGAACTCAGGGAGAGGTGGCAGGTATTCTTACAAATAATACTGAAGGATTACAAACAATACTGTCAAATTACCAAATGTGTTAATAGTACATTGTCCATTCCACTGGCATTTATGGCACAGACTGCCAGATGCAATACTGATTCTTCCCTTCTTCCAAAGTAAGAGAATCCCTAATTTTTACATAGGCACATAGGAATTTCCAGTACAGACTACACTTTCTAGCTTCTCTTGCAGTCACGTGTGACCCTGTGATTCCATTATAAGCTAAGGGACATAGCAGAAGCAGTATGTACAATTTCTGGGAAGTATCTTCACAAGATGGGGCGTGCCCAGCTTTTGCCTTTTCCTCCATGCTGCTGGTGAGAATGCAGAACTGAGATGAGAAAGTGGAGAAGCCACCTTTGACTAAAAGGAAAGAGCTACCTGTCGAAGGCCAGGTCCCCTAATGAGCATGAAGGTCCATACTGGCTCAGGGCTGTCTACAAGATACATGAAAGAAAGGAAACTTCTGTCTTGTTTAAGCCATTGTTATTTTGGGTTTCTACCACTCACTGCTGAATCTAATCCTATCTAACACAAGGCAAAATTATAAAGAATACTGTATTTATTAAATTTTACTTTTTCAAATGAATTTTTTTTTTTTTTTTTTGAGAGAGAGTCTTGCTCTGTCACCAGGCTGAAGTGCAGTGGCTCGCTGCAACCTCAGCCTCCCAGGTTCAAGCGATTCTCCTGCCTCCTGAGTACAGTAGCTGCGATTACAGGTACCCGTCACCATGCCCAGCAATTAAATAATTTAAAATACATATTTTTTAATTACTAGGATTAAAATAAACGTATTTTGGGGATGGGGCGTGACAGCTCACACCTATAATCCCAGCACTTTGGGAAGCTGAGGTGGGTGGATCGCCTGAGGTCAGGAGTTCCAGACCAGCGTGGCCAACATGGCTGAGATACAGGTGCTGAGATACAGGTACTGAGATTACAGGTGCCCACCACCACATCCAGCTAATTTTTGTATTTTTAGTAGACATGTTTTTTTTGTTTGTTTGTTTGTTTTAAGACGGGGTTTCACCATGTTGGTCAGGCTGGTCTTGAAATCCCGACCTCAGGTGATCCGCCCACCTTGGCCTCCAAAGTGCTTGGATTACGGGTGTGAGCCACCACGCCCGGCCAAGACAGGTTTTTACCATGATGGGTCACTTTTCCAAATGGCAAACCTTATTTATCACAAGATGTCTTTCCCTAATTATGCCGTATAAAGTACTCTTATCGTTACATTTTACTGTTGAGACAGGGTCTCATCCTGTCTCCCAAGCTGAAGGCAATGGCATGATCTTGGCTCATGGAAACCTTGACTTCCTGGGCTCAAACAATCCTCCTGCCTCAGCCTCCTGAGTAGCTAGGACTACAGGCACAGGCCGCCACACCTGGCTAATTTTTAAATTTTTTTTGCAGAGATGGGGGTCTTGTTACATTGCCCAGGCTGGTCTCATACTCCTGGCCTCAAGTGATCCTCTTGCCTTGGACCCCCAAAGCACTAGGATTACCTTTGTGAGCCACCACATCTAGGCTTATCCCTAAATTTGAAAAATACTTTGCATTTCCCTCCCAGTCCCAGGGACTATCCTGAAAAATGTCAGAATGTAGGGCTGCTTAGGCAGGTAGCCAATTATTTTTAGTTATTCCTCACAGGCCATTACATCAACCTCACTAGAGATTTGAAGCTGGACCAACAAGATGTCTTATTCTCTCCCTCAATCCCCTGCCTTCTTGAATCTCTCTAAGACGATGGAACACTAATCTGATTGGGTCAGAGTCCACAACACTGAATGAGCCCTGTTTACAAGCATGAAGACCAATGAAGATTAAAAGTTACACAAATCTTGATTCAAGTGCAAGACAGGAAAAAAAAAAGTCACACACATGTGAGAGTTTGCATTCTTGTTCTTGCTCATTTCACTCATACACACTCTGAAAGACTATTGTTGGGTCTTCTGCAAAGCAATCAACCAAAGATACTGTAAGACAGTGAAGCTTAGGAGGATGAGAGAGCCCTTGCCTAGTCCTGGAGCTTAAGTAATATGCTCTCACTCTGTTCACTATGCAAATTCACATTGGTATTTTGGCCAAAAGCCCAAATTAATAATAAAGTAATACTTCTAATTTTCCACCTGCCATTCTTCTACTTATATAAATCTCCTTCAGAGGCCAGGCATGGTGGGTCAAACCTGTAATCCCAGCACTTTGAGAGGCCAAGGTGGGAGAATCACTTGGACCCTGGAGGTAGAGGCTGCAGTGAACCGTGATCATGCACCACTGCACTCCAGAGCCTGGGCAATAGAGCAATACCTTGTCTTAAAAAAACAAAAACAAACAAACAAACAAACAAACAAACTCCCTCAGGAGCATCATAAATAAGAGGAACAGCTAAGCCATGACAGTCTGATCGTTTATTAACACTCAAACTTCAAACTCTACTATTACTCTATTCACTTGATATGTAATCACCCTTTCTTTTATTTATTTATTTATTTTTTTTGAGATGGAGTAGTTTTGTTCTTGTTGCCCAGGCTGGAATACAGTGGCATCATCTTGGCTCACTGCAACCTCTGCCTCCCGGATTCAAGCGATTCTCCTGCCTCAGCTTCCCCAGTAGCTAGGATTACAGGCATGCACCACCATGCCTACCTTTTTTTTTTTTTTTTTTTTGTAGAGACGGGGTTTCTCCATGTTGGTCAGGCTGGTCTCGAACTCCAACCTCAGGTGATCCACCCACCTCCACCTCCCAAAGCGCTGGGATTACAGGCGTGAGCCACCGCGCCCGGCCAATTACATACTGTTTTTTAGCATTTCCTATATTCAAGGAATGGCAAAAATTTTAGAATTGGTACCTCAGAGAAAACTTAATTCAAACTGTCTAGAGTTCACCCATTGTCTCCTGCAGACCTCCTGGTTGAGTATTATAAATAACAAAGAGAACATACTGGAAACCTAGATCTCTGGATGACAGTAACAGTAATAATAAAAATAGGCTAATATTTATTGAGCACTTACTATGTGCCAGGGACTTTCTAAAATACTTTACATGAATTAATTACTTTGGGTCTCACAACAAACCCATGAGTATTATTATTATTTCTATTTTACAGATGAGGAAACCGAGACCCAGAAAGGTAAATAACCTGCCCAAAGTCAGAGTTAATAAGCAGTAGGCAATAGCACAACAGTTAATGGTGGACAAATACTACAGCTTGGTAAGTTCTGTAACTTAGGGCCAAAAAGATATCCAAGGAGGCAAAAGGCAACCCAGATCTGGATCTCAATAGAAAGATTTTCAAACTTCTAGGCTGGGGCAAATTGGTGCTAAAGAAAGTAATGAGAAGGCCAGGCGCGGTGGCTCATGCCTGTAACCGCAACACTTTGGGAGGCCAGGGCGGGTGGATCACAAGGTCAGGAGTTCAAAACCAGCCTGACCAACATGGTGAAATCCCGTCTCAACTAAAAATACAAAAATTAGCCGGGCGTGGTGGCACCTGCCAGTAATCCCAGCTATTCAGGAGACTGAGACAGGAGAATTGCTTGAACCGGGGAGGTGGAGGTTGCAGTGAGCTGAGATCATGCCATTGCACTCCACCCGGGCAACAAAGCAAGACTCTGTCTCAAAAAGAAAAGAAAAAAAGAAAGTAATGAGGAAGAAGTTAATGGATAGAATCATGAGGAACATCAATATTTAACATAAAGTCAGTACATTTTAGGTCAAAATGATATAATGATATAAATGATATAATAGGGTAGTACTTTTATATATTACATATATAACATATAAATCAAAATATATAATGATTATGCCTACTCCATGGGAACCAGAAAATAATTTAACTATAATTACTACAAGTTTATGGTAGCATCTCTGTTGGCCATAGCTAAGATTTTTCATGCTAAATCCTTAGGCAAGAGCACAACCTATAATACTGTTCCTATGAGAGAAAATAATCAGCTTTAAAATCTATCTTCAGACATGCTTTCCAGGGAATAGTTGTGAAAAGAAAGTCAGCCTAAATAGATGGACCATATTTCAATGACCCTAAGACTCATAATGTTTGTTTTACATTTGTATACCACTTGAATTAGGAAAGAGTTTAATTGGCAGCATTTTTTCATTCTTAGCAGTACATAACATAATAATGCATTTTACAAATGATAGCATCTCAGAGTCAAAAATAAAATGTGTTTTTCAGAATACACCTAATTCTAACTGTGAGCATAAATACTGCTATAGTCAAAGGAAAACTTCTGCCTTCAAGAGGTGTATAATCTAATAAAGAGAACATAATTAGCTCTAAAATATAAATGGAAATAATAAACATTAATACAAGATATGAAGTGATCAAATGAATGAATCAGGTTAAAGAACTGAAGGAAAGGTATTTAAGTGGTAGGAAATAAAAATGGCCAAACGAAAAAAACTTCAGGCACTATGTCCTGAGCACAGGATTTTTTTTTTTTTTTCAAGACAGGGTCTCACTCTGTTGCCCAAGCTGTAGCACAGTGGCGCAATCTCTGCTCACTGTAACCTCTGCCTCCTGGGTTCAAGCAATTCTCCTGCCTCAGCCTCCCAAGTATCTGGGAATATGGCATGTGTCACTATACCTGGCTAATTTTCTGGTCTCAAACTCCTGACCTCAGGTGATCTTCCTGCGTCGGGCCTCCCAAAGTGCTGGGATTATAGGCATGAGTCACCGCACCTGGCCGTGAGCACAGTTTTAAATGAAACAGATTAAATGTGATGTAAGAACAGAAAGAAGGTAGGAAATAAAGCCTATCTCAACATAGAGAAAATGAATAACATGAGGTTTTGGTCACATCACTCTCCTCTAAGAATCAGCAACTATGTTCCAGTCAAAGTAAAGTATGCTTCAAGGTATTAATAACTAATCAAGGGGAAAACATTTTTTAAATGTCACATCTCTCTCCTTTGAACTACTATGGCAGTTTTAAAATAAATCCAGGTTAGGATTGGTGGCTCATGCCTGTAATCCCAACACTGGGAGGCCAAGGCAGGAAGATGACTCAGCTCAGGGGTTTTGGACCAACCTCGGCAACGACCATCTCCACAACAACAAAAAATTTCTTAGTCAGTTGTGGTGTCATACTCCTGTAGTCTCAGCTACTCAGGAGGCTGAGATGGGGGGATAACTTAAGCCTGAGAGGTCAAGGTTGCAGTAGGCTGTGATCATGCCACTGCACTCCAGCCTGGGTTGGACAGAGCGAGACCCTATCTCAAAAATAATTAATTAGCTAATTAATTAAATTTAATAAATCTACAAATCATCTGATACTCCTCCCTCCAAAATATAAAATAAATATTTTTAACGTTTTTTTGTTTCTTTGTGTGTGTGACACAGAGTCTCACTGTCTCCCAGGCTGGAGTGCAAAGGCATGATCTCAGCTCACTGCAACCTCTGCCTCCCGGGTTCAAGGAATTCTTTTGTCTCAGCCTTCTGAGTCACTGGGATTACAGGCACCCACCATCATGACTGGCTAATTTTTGTATTTTTGTAGAGATGGCTGACTACAAGTTGTGACCATGAAGTCTCCTGAAGGTTTCACCATGTTGGCCAGGCTGGTCTTGAACTCCTATCTCAGGTGATCCGCCCTCCTCATCCTCCTAAAGTGCTGGGATTACAGGCATGAGCCACGGTGCCCAGCCTAAAGGTTTTTTTTTTAATAAAATAAATCCAGACATGGTGGCTCACGTCTGTAATCCCAACACTTTGGGACACCAAGGTGGGTAGATCACTAGAGCTGAGAAGTTCAAAACTAGCCTGGGCAACATGGCAAAACTCCATTTCTACAAATAATACAAAAATCAGCTGGGTGTGGTGGCACATGCCTATAGTCCCAGCTACTCGGGAGGCCAAAGCAGGAGGATCATTTGAACCCCGGAGGTCCAGGCTACAGTCAGCAGAGATTGCACCACTGGACTAGAGCCTGGATGACAGAGCAAGACCCTGCCTCAAAAAATAAAAATTAAAATAAAAAAATTAATTTTACAGGTGTATCTCAAACTGTGTTCTATTAAACTAGACTAGCAATATCCCATGAGTATCTCAGGAGAAAGACGCAGGTATTCTTGAGGTAAGGGAGAAAATAAAAAACAAAAACCACTGGGCGCAGTGGCTCAAGCCTGTAATCCCAGCACTTTGGGAGGCCGAGGTGGGTGGATCACGAGGTCAAGAAATGGAGACCAGCCGGGCGCGGTGGCTCACGCTTGTAATCCCAGCACTTTGGGAGGCCGAGGCGGGTGGATCACAAGGTCAAGAGATCGAGACCACCCTGGTCAACATGGTGAAACCTCGTCTCTACTAAAAATACAAAACATTAGCTGGGCATGGTGGCGCGTGCCTGTAATCTCAGCTACTCAGGAGGTTGAGGCAGGAGAATTGCCTGAACCCAGGAGGCAGAGGTTGCGGTGAGCCGAGGTCGCGCCATTGCACTCCAGCCTGGGTAACGAGTGAAACTCCGTCTCAAAAAAAAAAAAAACCCTCTATAGTATAAAATGTTTCTGAGACTTTAAAGAGCTCATGGGAATTATAAACTTATTTCACCTCAGATACTTAAAATACTTGCAGCATATTAGTAAGCCATAAATACAGTTTGGGAAACACTACCTTGGGTAGGCAGTTAGGTGGACAGAGTCACAGAAAATAAAGAGAGAGTAAGACAAATGTGATAAAATGATCCCACCTAACAAAAGAATCATAACTGACTACAAGTTGTGACCATGAAGTCTCTTGAAGGAAAATAAGCTGTTAGAATAAGCTATCAAAATCAACAACAGCTGCCAGGTACAGTGGCTCACGCCTAGAATCCACTTGTGTGGATATACTTCCCCAGCAAAGCCAGGTCCTGCCAGAGAAGATTTCCAGTGCCTCCCCGGGCAGTTCACATACACAGACATATGCCCACATGCTCACCTACCCCGTAAATTGTATTCACCCCACACACACTGAGTGCCTCCATCACTGTACTCCCTTGCTCTCCACCCTCGAAGTAGGAAGAGGGTCAAGAATCAGACCTTTGGCCAGGCAGGGTGGCCAAGGCAGGAGAATCACTTGAGCCTAGACCAGCCTGGGCAACATAGCAGACTTGATCTCTATGAAAAAAATAATTAGCCAGGTGTAGTGATGCACACCTCCAGTCCCAGCTACTCAGGAGGCCAAGGTGGGAGGATCACTTGAGCCCAGGAGTTCAAGGATACAGTGAGCCATGCTCATGCCACTGCACTCCAGCCTGAACAACAGAGCAAGGCCCTGTCACAAAAAAAGAACCAGACTTCTGGGAGCCTAGGGGACATACATACGTTTAATGAATGTGTACGTCCTCTCTCTGCTGAGCATGTGCATGGCTGTGTGAGCTAGAATCAGTTATTGGAGGAGCGCTGCCCTGCTGCTTTAGGACTGTCTACATATGCAGCACAGCCATGCTTCCTCACAAGCTCTCTTTTAAGGTTAGTCCAGGCCAATAACATAAATACTGTCCCCTTGAGGGTGGTATCTTTATTGCTACACACAGCCTGGACACTGATATATACAGCCATGGCAGTAGGGTATGGCGCACAAACTCCTCCTGCTGAGGAGGCAACAAGGTGTCTGGTCACTAAAGCTGGGTGGGATCCATACCCCTGACAGTATTCCAGTGTGTATGAAGCACTGCAGACTTGGGGTTTCTGATCTTAGGTGAGGCCTGACTCATATGGCTTAAATTTCTGTTCTACTTTTCCCCAACTGGAGATGACTTGAAAGACTTTCTGTCCCTTGCAACCAAAAACAGCCTAGTCCTTAAAAGTCATGCGTGGCCAGGCACAGTGGCTCACGCCTGTAATCCCAGCACTTTGGGAGGCCAAGGCAGGAGGATCACGAGGTCAGGAGTTTGAGACCAGCCTGACCAACATGGTGAAACCCCATCTCTACTAAAAATACAAAAATTAGCAGGATGTGGTGGCACACACCTGTAATCCCAGCTACTCAGGAGGCTGAGGCAGGAGAAGTGCTTGAACCCAGGAGGCAGAGGTTGCAATGAGCTGAGATCATGCCACTGCACTCTGGCCTGGGCAACAAAGCAAGACTCCATAGCAAAAAACTAAAAATAAGAAAGTCATGTATACAACTACTTTAAAATTAAGATATAACCCATGGATTTGACTTCTGATGCAAAAACCCAAGACACATAGGCTATGAGGATTCTTCAACTACCAAATCATTTATGAATTAGAGGTCACATCATTTTGTAACCTAATCATATAAGGAAAATTTTCAGTTAAATATATTGCTCACGCTTGCTGACATACTGGGAAATTCTACCAATTAAAAATATGCCGTGCACAGTGGCTCACACCAGTAATCCCAGCACTCTGGGAAGCCGAGGCAGACAGATCACTTGAGGTCAGGAGATCGAGGCCAGCCTGGCCAACGTGGTGAAACCCTATCTCTACTAAAAATACAAAAATTAGCCAGGCGTGGTGGCACATGTCTGTAATCCTACTCAGGAGGCTGAGGCAGAAGAATCGCTTGAACTGGAGAGGTAAGTTTGCAGTGAACCGAGATTGTGCCATTGCACTCGAGCTTGGAAGACAGAGCAAGACTCTGTCTCAAAAAATAATAATAATAATAATAATAATAATTTTACACTGGCACAAACAGGCCACTTACCAAAAAAAGCATATTAACTGTACTCTCTGACCTAGTTACCTAATGTACGGCACAAAGTACATCTTACATTATTACTTGGCACACCAAGTTATCCATACAAATCACAATTCCAACCCAAACTCGAAGTTAGTAATTACATTTAGTATTTGAGCTTGAGTTATTTGTGTTCAAATGTTCATTAAATTGGCCTATGCAATCTTAACAACATTCTAACACATATTTAAATTCTCGTTTCTCCTCTATTATTTAAAACACACACACACACAAACTATAACTCTGTTAAACAAGAAATCAAGCATAAGCCAACAGGCTCAGCAAAATCACGCTTAAATAGGACAAGGAAAGCTTCAACTTCATAATAATTATCAGGATACCAATCACTTAAATATGATTCAACAATCACTTAAATATGATTCAAGAGGAATTTCTGGTTGTAAAAAAAGAAATCCTGGGCCGGGCGCGGTGGCTCAAGCCTGTAATCCCAGCACTTTGGGAGGCTGAGGCGGGTGGATCACGAGGGCAAGAGATCGAGACCATCCTGGTCAACATGGTGAAACCCCGTCTCTACTAAAACTACAAAAAATTAGCTGGGCATGGTGGCGCGTGCCTGTAATCCCAGCTACTCAGGAGGCTGAGGCAGGAGAATTGCCTGAACCCAGGAGGCAGAGGTTGCGGTGAGCCGAGATCGCGCCATTGCACTCCACCCTGGGTAACAAGAGCGAAACTCCGTCTCAAAAAAAAAAAAAAAAAAGAAGAAGAAATCCTGTGATTAACTAGAGCACAGCATTATCAGAAACTGATTATGTAAAACAATAGTTTTCTTTTGGGATGTGTATGTGTGTGTAATGAAGTTCACAGCTAGGTTACACTAATGACTCACTTAAACATTTGAATTTTGTGCTATCTTAACCTTTAAATCAACTGCAAAAGTAGCTGCCAAAAGTGGTTTAATAGGAAAGAATATTACTCCCAAAAGAACTTGGTATATACAACTTATTTTACTACTTAAATGTTTTTTTAAATCATTGAGATTTGAAACTGATTTTTAAGTAATGAATACTTCCTAAATCTATTAATATTCAGCATATACAGGTTTTTAGAAGGGCACAGATTATATTATTACGTGTGTGTTTTTATAGCACCTGGCACATTTCTGTTCAGTATCTGTTCAGCATTACACTTAATTATTGTAGGACCTGACAGTGTTTACGATCCTATTTTTTTCTTTTTTGAGACACAGTCTTGCTCTGTCACCCAGGCTAGAGTGCAGTGGCACGATCTCAGCTCCCTGCAATCTCCACCTCTGGGTTCAAGCAATTCTTGTGCTTCAGCCACCGAAGTAGCTAAGATTACAAGCACATGCCACATCACCAGGCTAATTTTTGGTTTTAGGGTTTTTGTTTTCATTTTGAGACAGAGTCTTGCTTTTGTCACCTGGGCTAGAGTGCAATGGTGTGATCTCGGCTCACTGCCACCTCTGCCTCCCAGGTTCAAGCAATTCTCCTGTCTCAGCCTTCCAAGTAGCTGGGACTACAGGTGCCTGCCACCAATCCCAGCTAATTTTTTTTTTAATTTTTAGTAGAGACCGGGTTTCACCATATTGGTCAGGCTGGTCTCGAACTCCCAACCTCAGGTGATCCGCCACCTCGGCCTTCCAAAGTGCTGGGATTACAGGCATAAATCACTGCGCCCAGGCTACTGTCCTATTTTTTTAAAGCTTTTTTCACTGACCAGTAAATCAAGGTTGAAAAGGTAACCGGTACATTTTATTTCTTGATTTGGATTACCTTTTTGCTGTAAATTGGTTCTCAGTTCCAGTTTCCTTGTGACAAAATAGTGATAGAGAATATATTGAACTGAAATTCCCTGAATCCATTCCCACTGAGAAAATAATACATTTGAACTGTTCACATTTCATTGTAAAAGATACACAACTTTAGAGATTACTCTTGAAGTTTTGAAAGTAAAGTGAATCAGAAGTCAGTCCTAGAAGCTGTCTGGAACAGATGTTTATCCTATACACCCAGTCCCCTTTACCACTGCAAACCTCTCTAATAGTTCATTACATTAGAACAACTGAGATAGAATAGGATTTGTGAAAATAAAAATCCTTTGAGACATTTGTTAAGCAGATTATCTCTGAAACTGCACCCAGTTTATAAGCCTGTGGGCAGCAATATGACCCTCTTCTATGTTCATCTGTGTACGCCCTCATTTCACATTTTCTCTGGCTTCCAATTTTAATTTTTTTATCTAATCCATACAGTAAGTCACTCTATCAGATTTTACATTTATATGACTACTGAAAACACTACTGCAATGCGAGACTACTACATATCCAAAAATTGCTGATTTTAGTGAGATTTCTCTCTCTCAACTCCTCCTCTACCCCTCTACCTGGGTTAAATCCCAAGAAAAACCTCTGTATAGTGCTACAATTTTACTTTCCCTAGGGTAGGTTTATTTGACTTATTAATGATACTAAAAACTTTTTTTAAAAGACTGCTGGTGTATACAGTTTCCAACATTGAGAACAGAAATAAATCCTCTTATTATTTCAAGAGAAATTATATTTCTCATAAAAGATGAAAAGGTATCAATTCAAAGGAGTCCTGGGAAGTCATAAAGTGTAAATACTTCTGGTAACAGAACAAATTAATGTCGTGGTACAACCAATAACATAATAATGCCTCAATGCATCCGTGTCTGTCAAAGGACATCTGTATTAGCAGCTCGGGGAAGTGGCATTTGCAGAAAGGCACAACAACTGCGCTTAAAAGAAAATCATTAAGCCTCAGCCATTAATCCCCTCCCCCATCCTCTTCGTCTGGATCTTTCCAAGCAATTAACCAGTAGAAGGTGCTATTCTGCAACCCACATGTATTCACACCAACCTCCATCCTTGGGCCACAACCGGGTTTACCCCAGGTGGACTCAGCCTATTCCCTGTCCAGGATTCAAAGGTGCCCCCAAACAGAAAACCAGATCTTTTCCTACAACCCTTATTTACAAAAACAACATTGACAGCTCAACTGCCAGCAAACGTGACCACCAAACCATCACACCACTAACAACATGCAAACATCATCTTCCTAAATATTCACCTCAATACAATCTTTATCATATTAACCAACACAATCTATTTCTACCTAGAAAGACTCTGCTCACATTCACTACTAAGAGTCAAGTGAACAAATCACTGTTCCCAACAAAATCAGGGGCAATAAGAAATATGAAAGCAATGAGAGCTGAACATAAGGCCACAACATATAAAGAGAAATTTCATCTTTACATATACAAAAAAGAAAGAGCAGCAGAAATCAGGGCTGCAAAGGGAAGAAAGGGAGGCAGAGAGAAGAGGAGTCTCTGAACATGTTTTTGGGTGTCCTTTAGTTTCCAATGTACTCTTCTGCCTCACAAGGTTGCAAAAAGGCCAGGCATGAGATGGGTGGAAGAAAGCAGAAACAGAAAAGCACCCTCCCTTCCCCCATCTTCTCTCTTCTCTCCCAAAAAGAGCTGTGTTTGTCTGTGCAAACCTAGTCCCAAATATGGGAGAGAGAGAATGAATGTGTGTATGGAAGAACAATGAGCCCTCAGCCTGGTATTGTGTGTGTGTGTGTATGTGTGTGTGTGTGTGTGTGTGTGTGTATGTGTGTGTGTGTCTGTCTGCCTCTGCCTCTTTTCCCTTCGACCTCAACAACAACAGGGAGAGCTGGAAGCCAGCCTTCCACCCATCCTAGACCATCAAAATCAAAACTGGTTGATAATTTACAGTAGTATTAACTCAGCAAGCAAATCCATGGAACAAAATATCAACCCAAAGATGATTTTATTATTGTATAGATCCAGGCTCTCTCCCCTCCCCCAACAGACTGAGACTAAAGAGACCAGTGTACACTAGACAAAAAGGTCTCTCTTTAAATGGAAAGCAATTATGAAAACTGTTTCAAATCTTAGGTGCATTAATTCCTGCTACATTAAAATGTCTGTTTTGTAATTCACCAAGTTCACCCTCTTACTAGTTATCTTTTTTTGTGTTTAAAAAATTGCTTTGAAGAAGGCTATTTCAGGATTCATACAAAACTACTTTCTAAATGTACCTTAAAATAGCAACACATACTGAAACATTTAAAGCACCCAGTTTCTCAAGGACACATTTTGCTTAAATCAATGTTTGAAGTCTGTAATCCAGAAAAATTGTAAGCAAACCTTGGAAAAGAGACAGAGGAAAATGACAATTCAACAATGAATCATTTTGTTTTCCTTTCAACAACTTCTCAAGCAACGAGTTTCAAATGAAACCTGCAATACGTCCCCCCCACCAACAGACACACATACACACATCACCCCGTGTAAAACTACGAATCTTTCCATCACCTTAAAAATTAATAATAAATTGAAGCCACCCTCCTTCAGAGAGCAGAACTAAAACAGAATAGTAAGAATTCTATTCTGCTGCAAGTGACTCTGGGTTTCATAATTTTCTAATCACATACAGCTGAGAACCAGAGATTGGGAACACAAAGAGGAAATCTTCCCCCTAATGAGAAAATGATACTTTAATAAGAAAGTCCTCCCACCAACACCCCCAAATCCACAAACATCCAAGAAATTTACAGTTTCAGTCCTTGACTTCCTTCCCTCCCAGTTTCAGCCAATAATTTAGTCACATGAAATAGTTCAACCTCAAACAACTACAACAAGAGCATGAATAAGAGGCCAAGGGAGAACAGGGGTCAGAAGGCACGCAGGACGGTCACCTGGCCTGGACACGACCAAAGAAGTGTCCTGCCCTCGCCCAGCTCCCCTCGAGTTCGGCTTCGACCCCAGCCTTTTCTTCCTGCCTCCCCCCGGGCTAGTGACTGCTTTCACGGCCGACCCTCTCTGACCCACCAGGACGAGCGGCCAAAAAAGAAAGCACACGAGCCGGCGCGGCCAAGTTGGAGACTTACCTTCCCCTAAAGCGCTACACCATCAATAGAGAGGTGTTCGCGGCCCAGCTCCGGGGAAAGTGGCGGGGATGGGGCGGGAGGCCGCGGGGAGGCTGCGGGGCCGCGGGGCGCAGGGCCGAGAGGGGCGGCCCGCGGGGAGGCGACGCGGAGGGACTGCGGGGGCTTCCCTGCCGTGACCTTTCCTGCGACTTGAAACTAGGCTCCCTGCTCCTCGGTAGGGCAGATCTCTCAGAAGCGAGAGCCCAGGATCATGTCTGGTTTTGTTTTCCGAGGGCGAGGGGGCTCCCTGAGGATGATGGTGATTTTTTTTTTCCTCAACTAGGAGAGAAAATGAGGCAGAGACAATGTGGGGAGCTAGAGAAGGGAAGAGGAGCGGGGAGGAGGCGGGGACCGAGGCCCAGCGGGGCGAGCGTCTCGGGGCGTGCGGGAGGCTGAGGAGGATCCGGAGCGCGAGGGGCGGCTCGCGAGCGTCTGTGGGAGCAGCGGCACCTCCGCGATGGTGGCGGAGCCGCGGCGGAGCTGCTGCACCGACTCGCCACCCACTCCCCGCTCGGGCCCGGCCCACCTCGCAGTATCGCGCCTCCCCATTGGCTCAGCGCGGCGTGACGCGTCCGGGTGCCCGGCCAGTGGGAGGTGGAGGGCGGGCGGAGGAGGCGGGATCTTTTTCCTTTTTTTTTTTTTTTTTTTTTTTTTTTTTTTTCAATCTTTTTAATAAAATGAGCAGAGGAGAAGACGGGGGCGGGGGGGCGCCGATGCTTGACTACACCGCGGGCCGGAGCTCCAGGGCGCGCGCTGCAGGCGGCGGCGGCCCGGGGCGGTGGGCTGGGCCCCTGCTGGGGGCACGTCTTTGTGAGAGTGCGAGGCCAGCCCTCCTCCGCCGCCTGCTACGCTACGGGACAGTCCCCCGCGCCCTCCCGGGCGGGGCTGGGCTAGCGGGGCTGGCAGGTCCTGAGTGGGGTGGGCGGGAGTCAGGTTGCTCCTGCTGTTACCCAGGTCTTAATTGGCCTTTTCAGTCATTAGGACTCAGATCCATGTTCCTGGGGGCTGCAGAGTGGGTGTAAACGACTGGCTTATGGACTCTCGAAATCATAATGAGCAGCTCATAATATTTTTCAAATAGTGTACATGACAAAAGATGAATTAAGAAAGAGAAATAAAAGTGGTAAGTTGCACTGCTTATTTAAAAGGAATAAAAAGTGTCATCAAGGCATAAAAGAGAGACTGTACAGGTACAGAAGGGATTTTAGAAAGAGCAGTGTACAACTCTATAGGGTAAGTGTGAAAAAAATCTGAAAAAGAGGAAAAGGCCAAACATCACCTTTTTCTTTGAAGAATAAAGTATTGTATCCCACTTCCCAAAAGCCTAATAATCCCAGGGTCTATGATGCTGTAAAGGGAGTAGAGGCAGGCCAAATGATCATATTCTAGTTAATATCATTTATAGGATTGAGGGGTTTGGAAATTTCAATTATGATTAGTTTTTGAAATGCATGTCATGTTTATTGAGTTCTTTCACAGAGCCTGGCACGAATCCAGGGTGAATCATCAACCTATTGTTGGTTTGTTAATATTGCATAAAAGCTTATTCGTGTCCTTATACCATACATTCTTCCCGAAGGAGTTAAGGTCAGTATAAAATAGAATAAGGGACAGAAAATGTTGCACAAAATAATTCACTCATCTATTTCAAATAAATTGATAGTTTTCTCCTTGGAATATCTATTCAGATTACTATTTCCACATTCAGTGGTTTCTTTAAAGAATAATTTGGACTAACATACTATGGGACCATGGCCCAAGAGATCTAAAAAATAAAAGAAAAAAGAAAGAGATCCTTGCCATCACCTTTCTGAGTAACTTTCAGCAAAAAAAATCCTCTTTGCTGGAATTATGAAATGGGGAAACTAGTTAATATCTCTTTATGTATCTGATAATGGAGAACTGAATTTTAAAACCTAATAAATTCAATAAAGTACTTCAACATTCTAGATATGGATAGGACTATTTTTCCTGTTAGGAAATGATGAGGGCTAAAGTATATCACTTAGATGGCTTCAGTTTCCATCAAAATCTCTATCTACAGGAGCATTATTTCTTTTTTCTTCTTTTTTGAGACAGCCTCGCTCTGTTGCCCAGGGTGGAATGCAGTGGCGTGATATCAGCTCGCCGCAACTTCCACCTCCTGGGTTCGAGTAATTTTCCCTTGGCCTCCTGAGTACCTGGAATTACAGGTGTGTGCCGCCACGCCCGGCTAATTTTTGTAATTTTAGTAGCGATGGGGTTTCACCATGTTACCCAGACTGGTCTCAAACTTACAGGAGCGTTATTTCTAATAAAGGTTCAGCTCTGTGATGGACAGATGGACAATGCACAGCCATCCAGCAGAGAGAAGAAAGGCTCTCCACGTTAGAAAATCACATTTACTATGGTGTTAGGGATTGGCTGTCGTTTTCATTTATCCATAAAAATGTAAATTTAGAAGTCTAGAAATGCCACATAATTACAAAGCATAATATATGGTATCAGACCACAAAATTAGCAAACTAAACCTATGTAACTGTAACAGTCCCATGCAAGCATTGTGGTCCAGCTGGAAAGTACTGGACCTCCTTCCAAGGATCCGAGAAGCTGATAATGTAGTAACATAATCTTCATAATAAGAACAACCATTAAACTTGATTGAAAGCTTATGATGTCCCCAGTGCCCTAAGAAACATGTTACATTCTTTAGCCTACTTTTTCTCCCCATGAAAAAATCATCTCCATTTTAAAAGTCAAGGAACTAGGGCTTAAAGAAGTTAAATAGCTGAAAAAATACCAAGTGGGATTTTTTTTCCCATTATTACATTTGTAAAAGTTTCCTTATTCTCTTTTCAGCAGTATTTTTTAAATGGGGTGAATAAAGTAGTTATTGAATCTGAAAACATCAAGGACTTTTGTTAGTTATTTTATGTATCTTTCTACAAGTAAGAAGTGTGTTTTTTTTAAAAAAATATATAGAGATCACATCAGAGCTGTATTAGAAGATGGGAAATGGGGATTATTTAACAAATGCTTTTGGGACAAGATAGCTATATAGGAAAACAAAAAACAACACACACACACACACACACACACACACACACACAGATTCATATACTCCTAACACACACCACCCCCAAAGTCACAGGTGGATTTTTAAATTTTTTTTATTTAATTCTTTTGGAGCCCAGGAATTTGAGACTACTCATGGCAACATAGTGAGAACCCCACCTCTACAAAAAATTTTTTTAAATTAGTTGAGTGTGGGTTAGAGCGTCACGGTGAGGAAGGCAGGGAGGGCGGAAAGAAGGGCTGGAGTCGTGTGTTTTGGCTGCACACGATCCTGTGTGCATCGGGAGGTGGTGCTGTGAACAGCCTAAAGGCTAGACTGTAAGAAAAGAAAACACAAGCCATGTTTCGAAGACCTGTATTACAGGTGCTTCATCGGTTTGTAAGACGTGCGTCCGAAACAGCTGCCAGTTTGGTTCTTGAAAGATCCCTGAATCGTGTGCAGTTACTTGGGTGAGGGGGTCGGGACCCTGTCTTGAGACAGGCGGAAGGAAAAAATCCAGTCACAATATTTTCTCCAGCAACAAATGAGATGTGGCCATCAGGGGAAAGTGAAGTTTACCAAGTGGGCAATGTCGGTCAAAAGACAATGTGGCACAGAATATCAGTATTCCGGCCAGGCCCCAGAGATGTGGCATATCAGTATGTGAGAAAGGGGTCTCGAATTTATGTGGAAGGGAAAATAGACTATGGTGAATACATGGATAAAAATAATGTGAGGCGACAAGCAACAACAATGGTAGCTGATAATATTATATTTCTGGAATTGTGTTCGCAGCCGCCTCTCGCTCGCCGAGCTCCAGGGGGGTAAGTAAGGAGCTCTCCATACCATGGCTTGCACAAAGCAGACTGCCCGCAAATCTACCGGTGGTAAAGCACCCAGGAAGCAACTGGCTACAAAAGCCGCTCGCAAGAGTGCGCCCTCTACTGGAGGGGTGAAGAAACCTCACCGTTACAGGCCTGGTACTGTGGCACTCCGTGAAATTAGACGTTATCAGAAGTCCACTGAACTCCTGATTCGCAAACTTCCTTTCCAGCGTCTGGTGCGAGAAATTGCTCAGGACTTTAAAACAGATCTGCGCTTCCGGAGCGCAGCTATCAGTGCTTTGCAGGAGGCAAGTGAGGCCTATCTGGTTGACCTTTTTGAAGACACCAACCTTTGTGCTATCCATGCCAAACGTGTAACAATTATGCCAAAAGACATCCAGCTAGCACGCCGCATACGTGGAGAGCGTGCTTAAAACATCCACTATGATGGGAAACATTTCATTCTCAAAAAAAAAAAAAAAAATTTCTCTTCTTCCTGTTACTGGTAGCTCTGAATGTTACATAATTTTTTTTCCATGGGGTCAAAAGGTACCTAAGTATATGATTGCGAGTGGAAAAATAGGGGACAGAAATCAGGTATTGGCAGTTTTTCCATTTTCATTTGTGTGTGAATTTTTAATATAAATACGGAGACGTAAAGCATTAATGCAAGTTAAAATGTTTCAGTGAAGAAGTTTCAGTGGTTCAACTTTATAATAATTATAAATAAACCTGTTAAATTTTTCTGGACAATGCCAGCATTTGGATTTTTTTTTTTTTTTTTTTTTTTAAACCGGAGTTCCACTCATGTCACCCAGGCTGGAGTGCAATGGCGCGATCTCGGCTCACCGCAACCTCCGCCTCCTGGGTTCAGGCAATTCTCTTGCCTCAGCCTCCTGAGTCGCTGGGATCACAGGCACGCGCCACCATGCCCAGCTAATGTTTTGTATTTTTAGTAGAGACGAGGTTTCACCATGTTGACCAGGATGGTCTCGATCTCTTGACCTCGTGATCCACCCGCCTCGGCCTCCCAAAGTGCTGGGATTACAGGCTTGAGCCACCGCGCCCGGCCTGGATTTTTTTAAAACAAGTAAATTCCTTATTGACGGCAACTAAATGGTGTTTGTAGCATTTTATCATACAGTAGATTCCATCCATTCACTATACTTTTCTAACTGAGTTGTCCTACATGCAACTACATGTTTTTAATGTTGTCTGTCTTCTGTGCTGGTCCTGTAAGTTTGCTATTAAAATACATTAAACTAAAAAAAAAAAAAAAAAAATTATATTTCTGAGTGACCAGACAAAAGAGGAATGGAATGGATCACCTTCTTTGGCCATCATTTGGTACAGTCTCATTTCCAAGTCATTTATAATCCTTACAGTTCCCAAGGACAAGAATTAAAATACTCTTTTGCATTAAAAAAAAAATTAGTTCATGGCCGGGCGCGGTGGCTCAAGCCTGTAATCCCAGCACTTTGGGAGGCCGAGGCGGGTGGATCACGAGGTCAAGAGATCGAGACCATCCTGGTCAACATGGTGAAACCCCGCCTCTACTAAAAATACAAAAAATTAGCTGGGCATGGTGGTGCGTGCCTGTAATCCCGGCTACTCAGGAGGCTGAGGCAGGAGAATTGCCTGAACCCAGGAGGCGGAGGTTGCGGTGAGCCGAGATCGCGCCATTGCACTCCAGCCTGGGTAACAAAGAGCGAAACTCCGTCTCA
>NW_022436983.1:3018177-3023811 GCF_009761245.1 Sapajus apella
AAAAAAAAAAAAAAAAAAAAAAAAATTAGTTGAGTGTGATGGTGTGTATGCCTGTAGTTGCATCTACTTGTGAAGCTGAGGTGGGAGGATGGCTTGAGCCTGGAAGTTTGAGGCTGCAGTGAGCTGTGATCACACCGCTGCATTCCAACCTGGTGACAAGAGTGAGACCCTGTCTCAAAGAAGAAAAAAAAAAGCAAGCGTTGAAATACGTGTTGAAAATATATATTGAAGGCCGGGCACAGTGGCTCACACCTGTAATCCCAGCACTTTGGGAGGCTGAGGCGGGCGGATCATGAGGTCAAGAGATCGAGACCATCCTGGCCAACATGGTGGCCCGTCTCTACTAAAAATACAAAAAAATTAGCCAGGTGTGGTGGCATGCGCCTGTGGTCCCAGCTACTTGGGAGGCTGAAGCGGAAGAATCACTTGAACCCAGGAGGCAGAGGTTGCAGTGAGCTGAGATTATGCCACTGCCGACAAAGCAAGACTCCGTCTCAAAAAAAAAAAAAAAAATATGCATTGAAATACATATTTTCGTGTCGAACATATATGTTGAAAATATTTCTCCCCAGTCTGCCTGCTTCTTGCATTGCTATGGTGCTTTTATGCCTTATAAAGATGTAAAATATTTATGCAGTAAAATTTATTGGTGTTTTTTCCTTTATGGCGTCTGGATTTCCTGCCATGTTAGAAAGAGCTTCTTCAATCCATGATGTGAAAAAGTTTTAGTATTCTTCTAATACTTTTGATTTCATTTTGTAAAATTATAAAAATTGGCATAGACAAAAGGATATACATTATGTGTACATAGGTTGAAGGGGATAATGATAAACACCAGTAAACTCAACTTAAGAAAATGTGGTTTAGTGGTTTCACTTTTTTTAAAACTTATTTTCATTGTTTTTAGATACGAGGACCTGCCAGCGGATCTCGTAGGAGGGCTTAAGCCATCCTCCCACATCAGGCTCTCGGTAGCTGCAGGCACCTGTCACAATTCCCAGCTTATTACTTTCACTTTTTTACATTAAAAAAATTCTGGGCTGGGCACAGTGGTTTAAGTTTTTAATCCCCGAATTTTGGGAGGTCAAAAGGGAGGATGACTTGAGGCCAGGAGTTTCAGACCAGCCTGGGCAATACAGCAAGACCCCATCTCTAAAAAATTTAAAAGATTAAAAAAAAAAATCCATCTGGGGCCAGGTGGGGTCACTCACCCCTGTAATCCCCGCACTTTGGGAAGCCAACACAGGCAGATCACCTGAGGTCGAGAGTTTGAAACCAGCCTGACCAACATGGCAATAACCCAGCTCTGCTAAAAATACAAAAATTAACGGAGCATGGTGACAGGCATCTGTAATTTCAGCTACTCAGGAGGCTGAGGCAAGAGAATCACTTGAGCCCAGGAGGCGGAGGTTGCAGTGAGCCGAGATGGCACCCCTGCACTCCAGCCTGTGCAACAGAGTAAGACTCCGTCTCAAAAAAATGAAATAAAATAAAAATAAAAAAGAATGAGGTAAATCTGAATTGATAAAGAATGATAGCCATAATTCAGAGTTAAATGAAAAAAGCAAGTCGTACAATCATTATGTAAAGTATAATTCTATCTGTATTTTTAAAAGGACAATGTGCTTCCAAAATGTCTAGAAGCATATCCTCCAAGAAACTGTGTACATTTTGCCCACTGGGTGTGGAAGGTGGAGTGAGGAAGGAGCAAGAGACTGACATTTGACTTCATTCGATTCTGTTCTGTTTGACTTTTTCTTTTCATATCAAGCATGGATAATTCTTATAATTAAAAAAAAACATTCAAGTTCTTTGAACATATGGCTGGTAACTAGTCTTCATAATTCACCAGAAGTACTCAAGCTTTAGAACATGGAAATTATTTTCCCCTAAATGCCTTAAGCAGAACTAGGGTGCTTTAGCAAGCCTTGTAACAGACTGAAGCTTGTTTCTAGGCATTTTGTATGAAATTGGCTTCCAAGTTTATGTAGTGCAAATACAAGCCAATAACGAGCCTCAGCAATCTCCCATTGCACTTTTTCAGGTTGAGCTTCAAGAAGCACTTCTGTCTTCCCCACCGCCAGTTCTCCAAGCTCACCTTGCATTTACCCACAGCAGCTTTTCACTTTATAATTTATTGTAAATCAGAATTTCTCCCTCTCCAGTTTTTTCCCCTTGGGCCAGGTAAGTAACCCTTGGCAGCCTTTGAAAGTCCCTGCACTGAATTGGAATGGAGAAAAGGTTGATGTTTCAGGGTACATGTGTGAGTAAATACACAGAGAGGTGAAACAGCTTTTCAAAACAAAGAATCAAATATCAGAAACCTTCTTCCTTTGTTTGGATGTGATTTTTTATGGATTAGCAATTAAGATTTCCAATTCTGGCTGGGCGAGGTGGCTCACCCCTGTAATCCCAGCACTTTGGGAGGCTGAGGCAGGCAGATCACCTGAGGTCAGGAGTTTGAGACCAGCCTGACCAACATGGTGAAAACCTGTCTCTACTAAAAATACAAAATTAGCCGAGCTTCGTAGCACATGCCTGTAATCCCAGCTACTCGGGAGGCTGAGGCAGGAGAATCATTGGAACCCAGGAGCCAGGATCGCGCCATTGCACTGGGCAACAAGAGCAAAACTCCATCTCAAAAAAAAAAAAATTCCAATTCAACTCCAGACTCCACTGAATTTTATCTCCACCAAGGTAGAAGTGGGTCTGATTACCAGCACACAGATAGATCTCAAGAAACCCTGCTTCACTGAGCCACGTCGGTTTCAGGGGAGGGCTGCCCTTCCCTTTGAATCACACTCAGCCAATGTCACAGCATGTTGTCTGGGGCACTAGGATGCCTTTTGGATGAGATCTAAACCCAACATCTGACTCCTGACCACTTGTGGTTATTAAAAGTCTCCTAGGGCTTGTGAAAGAATTAAAGGGAGGAGATGCTGATTTTCATTGTCTTGGCCCAATTCCAAGTTTGGTAATTAGGCATCTTCCTCCCTCTGTCTTCCTGCCATTTCACTGAGAAGCGCAATTCCACGCTTCCTGTTATAAACAGCTGTCCACTGTTAACTGAGTGAGCCAAAGAGCCAGCGAATTCCACCCTAGGGGAAGCTGCATTTCAAAATAAACATTTCCTCCACATCTTCTGGTAAATTACCTAGGTTAGCCTTGGAGGAAAGGTGTTATTTTCTAGGGATAAGAAGGGCATAATAATGGGAAGTTGAGAACTATCCACAAACCCCAGTTTGTCTAAATGCCAAACAAATAAGACTAACATTGATCACAAAGGGGCCCTAAGAAATCCCCTCACTAAAGGAAATATATTTTAGATTCTAAAATTGTCCTTAGGAGGTTCAGAATTAACTGTATAACATTGGTGCTGTTAGCCACAAGAACTCACTTCTTCAATCCAAGGCAGCTATACAAACAGAATAAAGAGGGAAAACTCTGTAAACCAGAAAAAAAAATAACAAAAAACAAAACAAAACAAAAAAAACAGAAAAATTCACCTCTGCCATCCAAGCTCCGGTGTCCATGTGACACATGCATGGCCACTCATGTTAGTGCCTCCCTCCTCTTTGTTCAACTTTCCCAGGCACCTTAATTTCAAAATATCCACATTCTCATTCCTTTTAACACCAAATGTCCCCTGCTACTCCAACCTCCAGAGTAAATTCTGCTATGGCCAGGTGTGCTGGTTCTTGCCTATAATCCCAGCACTTTGGGAGGCCAAGGTGGGCGGATCACCTGAGGTCATGAGTTTTGAGAGCAGCCTGGCCAACATGGTGAAACCCCATCTCTACAAAAATACAAACGTTAGTCAGATGCAGTGGTGCATGCCTGTAATCCCAGTTGCTCAGGAAGCTAAGGCAGAAGAACTGCTTGAACCTGGGAGGCGGAAGTTACAGTGAGCTGAGATCTTGCCACTGCACTCCAGCCTGGGCCACAGAGCAAGACTCCATCTCGAAAAAATAAAAATTAACTCTGCTACATTCGCTTTTTTAAAAGCTTATTAATGAAAAGAGCATTTTAACATGGAATCAACCAAGATGTTCTTCATTATGTCAACAAATAAACTGTGATACATTCATGCAATGCAGTATTATTCAACACTAAAAGGGAACGAGCTGGCTGGGCGGGGTGGCTCATGCCTGGGTAATCCCAGCACTTTGGGAGGCCGAGATGGGTGGATCACAGGGTCAGGAGTTCAAGACCAGCTTGGCCAAGATGGTGAAACCTCATCTCTAAAAAAAAAAAAAGGTGCTAGGTGTGGTGGCTCACACCTATAATCCCAGCACTTTGAGAGCCCAAAGCAAGAGGATCCCTTGAGGCCAGGAGTTAAAGGCCAGTCTGAGCAACATAGTGAGACTCGGGCTCCACAAAAATAACAACAATCTTTAAAAATAGAAATAAAAAATAAATAAAAAGCATAAAGGAACATTAAAGGCATATTACCATGTGAAAGAAACCAATGTGAAAAGGTTGCATACTGTATGAGTCAAACTATTTGACATTATGGAAAAGGCAAAACTATGTCTAGAAAAGGCATATTCTGGGAAGGGCAGTAAAGAGATTAGTGGTTGCGAGGACCTTGAGAGAGGGAGGGAAAACTAGGTGGAGCACAGGGGATTTTTAAGGCAGCGAAACTATTGTTCTTCTTCCTGATACTGTATTGGTGGATATGTCACTACACATTTGTCAAAACTCACAGAAAGGGCCAGGTGCTGTGACTCACACCTATAATCCCAGCATTTTGGGAAGCTGAGGCAGGAGGATCACTTGAGCCCAGGAGTTCAAAGCTGCAGTTAGCTGTGATCGCACCACTGCACTCCAGCCTGGGCAACAGAGGGAGACTCTGTCTCCAAAAAGAAAAAAAGAGGCCAGGTGCGGTGGCTTATGCCTGTAATCCCAACACTTTGGAGGCCAAGGTACGTGGATCACTTGAGGTAAGGAGTTCTAGACCAGCCAGCCCAACATGGTGAAACTCTGTTTCTACTAAAAATACAAAAAATTAGGCAGGCATGGTGCTGGGCGCCTTTAATTCTAGCTACCCTGGAGGCTGAGGCAGAAGAATTGCTTGAGCCTGGGAGGCAGAGGTTGCAGTGAGCTGAGATTGAATCACTGCACTCCAGCCTGAGCAACAAAGTGAGACTCCATCTCAAAATAAATATATAAAAAATAGGCAAGGCGCAGTGGTTCACTCCTTTAATCCCAGCACTTTGGGAGGCCGAGGCGAGCGGATCAGGAGGTCAGAAGTTCGAGACCAGCCTGGCCAATACCATGAAACCCTGTCTCTACTAAAAATACAAAAATTAGCTGGGCATGGTGATGTGCACCTGTAGTCCCAGCTACTCAGGAGGCTGAGGCAGGAGAATCTCTGGAACCCAGGAGGTGGAGGTTGCAGTGAGCGGAGATTGTGCCATTGCACTCCAGCCTGGGCAACAGAGTAAGACCCTGCCTCAAAAACAAAACAAAACAAAATACAAAAAATTAGCTGGTTGTGGTGGTGTGCACCTGTAGTACCAGGTACTCAGGAGGCTGAGGTGAGAAAATTGTTTGAGCCCAGGAAGTTGAGGTTGCACTGAGCTGAGATCCGTCACTGTACTCCAGCTTGGGCAACAGGAGTGAGATTTTGGC